>NW_007259646.1:828223-889645 GCF_000164805.1 Carlito syrichta
TATATAGAGAGAGAGAGAGAGAGAGAGAGAGAGAGAGAGTATTAACCATAAGTGTGAATGCTCAACAGATGGTAATAAAATAGAATTTTAATTATTTACATCTGGATTCATGGATTTTCTCATTGAGAAAAGATATGAAGAATATTTTTGGAAGGGAAATAAATAACTGCTTCTTAGATCATGTAATTTTAGAATTCATATGGAAAGGAAATATGCTAAGTTCTACATAAAAAACAGGAAGTGAATCAGGAATTATACAAATCATTATATATTAGTGATCAGTCTATGACCAAGCTTCACTTTCTGCTGAGAGTGGAAAAATGAAGAAACACAGAACGCATGCTAAGTCACTTTTAGAAAAAAGACCTACATCAAAATGTGAATATTAGAAAAAATGCAAGGTAGTTGGAAAAAAAACCCCAAAGTAAATAATCCCTCAGAAGCCTGGAAACTGTTTAAAACACCTGATTAGAAGCCCAGGCCAAATGTGTGCCAAAGATCAAGAAACTCAGGTACTTAAACAAAACTCGTATGGTTAACTGCCAAATCAAAAGAAGTCATTGTAGGTAAGGAGAGGGGGCTGACATTTTTTAAAGGTATAATTGGTAAAGGGAACGAAACAAGAAAATCCACTTAGTAAAGCAAATCAGGTGAAAACAAAACAAAACAAGATCAGCTTAAGAAGACTTTAAAGAATATTGTGCTTTATATTCCAAAGAAAATAATAAAAACTTTTTAAAAAATCAATGTAGGATGCCAACTTGAGAATCACTAGGACTATACAGTGCTAGTAGTGGAAAAACTGAATTTTGGAATAGAAAAGATCCAGCAAAAAGACTCAATGGATTCTTTATTTTAGATTTTATTACTAAAAATTTAGCTAGATGTCTGAATCCAAATAACTGTGAAAATAAAAAAAATACAAATATTTTTCACATCAATGGCCTATCATTAGAATTAGAAAAGTAATATTTTTAAAATATGGACTTGGAAGACTGTGACTGTATTTTTCACAAGTTTCCACATGATGTTGATGACTTGTTTAAGAACCAATGTTCTAAATCTAATTAACATCCTCGAATTTGAAAATAAACAATGATCATAGCTAAAGTAACTCATTATTTCACTCACTGGTCAAGAAACATTACCCAAATCCATACTCTCTTGGATGACTGGTATAAGCTAGCAGCTAATATTATTCTTATTCAGAAAAGACCCTTAGAAGTATAAACTGCTAAGTTGTATGTCCATATCTGACTATCTGAAATTATAATGAAAGGCAATATTATATTATACTTTGAATATGCATAGCAATGTAATGGAAAGGTAACATATTATTTAAAGGGAAATTGTTGTAATTACTAGGGTTATTTGATAGATTACTTATGTAGGAAAGAAGTAGTTGATATAATCTATTCAGAATTTAAACTAGATAAAATTACATAATTAATGGTTGATCAATATGGAGTAGGAAGACCATTCTTTTTAAAAGAGGAAATGACTTGTAGATAAAAACAAAAGGTGGAGAGAGAGAGACTTTTTCCAACAAAGAGTAACAAATACTAAGAAATGATGGTATTTGGCTACAGGGTTCCAGACAGTTTTTCAGACATTATTCTGGTTGTTTCTTTGAGATATTTTTTTTTTTTCAAATGAGATTAACAGTTAAGTCATTAGGCTGAGTAAAGCAGATTGCCTCCATATTGTGGGTGGGCCTCATCCAATCAGTTGATGGACTAAATAGAACAAAAGACTGACAATTTCCTGAGTGTGAGAAAATTCTTCTGCTTGCTGGTCCTCTCAGACTGGAACACCAGATGTTCTTGGTTCTGCAGAAGCTTCCAGATTTCATCCTTGATCTGGAACATTGGTTTTGCAGATTTTGAAACTGCCAACCGCCATAACCACATGAACAAATTCCTTACTATGCAGTTTTTTCTCTTTCTTTCTTTTTTTTTTTTTGAGTTGGAGTCTCAATCTGTCGCTCAGACTGGAGTGCAGTGGCCGCTCCCGGCCACCACAGCCTCGACCTGCTGAGCTCCGGCGATCCTTCCGCCTCAGCCTTCCGAGTAGCCGGAATTACAGGCATGCGCTACCATGCCCAGCTGATTTTTTTTTATTATTATTTATTGTAGAGATGAGGTCTTGCTGCCCAGGCGGGTCTCGAACCCATGGGCTCAGGCAATCCACTCACCTCAGCCTCCCAAAAGCGTGGGATTACAGGCTGAACCACCAAGCCCGGCTCACTTTCTTTCTTTATATTTTATTTGTTCTGTTTTTCTGGAGAACCCTGGCTAATATATAAAATATAACTTACTTGGTGATCAGCCACAACTTATCTGAATATGTCAACTGTGTCTTAAAAGAAAGTCACTTAGGGAAACTTCAAGACTTTCAAATGGCACTTAATATTTGAAGAAAATAAAATATCTAGTGGAGAAATATAAGCTACAACTGAGTCTTACATATTAATTGGCAGTTGAATGAAAGCTAAGAATCTAGGTGAACTGGTATAATAACACATTTAGCAAATAAGAATTGCACTACAATACATGTATACACACTTGACTATACTGTAAGGAGAATGCATTCCTCTTATAGAATTATTCCTAATAATATTGTCTGTAGAATACAAGGTTAATGGCTATGAGAATTGTTGGGATGGCAGTTAAAGAAAAATTGGCTTGTAAATTTAGTTTTCTCCTAGAATAGAATAGAACTTATTGAATTAGTATATTGACCACCTTAAGAGACATGCCTTAAGAGAGAAAAAACAGTAAGAAAGTGTATTCAGAGAATAACAACAACAAGACAAAGATGTGTAGATTTTTTCAAGAAGATATGCAATTAAAGGGACAAAAACTTGGGGGTAAGAGTGAAGGTAACTTCATAGGAATCAAAGTTTACAAAATTATGAAAGATATTAATATAATTAATATTTATTTGTTTATCCAGACCTAGAATATTTGAAATAGAAGGAAACTCTTGAGGTAAAGAAAAGATAATCCCAGAATCAACAAATAAAAACAGGTTGTAGAATTTTAGAAACAAAAACCTTTAATATAGTTTAGTCCCAATGATTTGGCTACAATGTTCATCATTATGGGTTTAATCAAGTGAGGTGATGCTATTTGTGGATTATAAAGTGAGTAAACTCTATTTAAATCACATGGATTATAGACTTGGAAAAAATTTTCACAAATACTACACTAATAAATAGTAATCCTTGAAAATGAGAAGAAAGAACAGTTTCTTCACGTCTTTTTTTTCTTCTTTAAAGATTGCATATATCCTGAAATAACTTCTTTAAAAGCTGCTGTGTTAGGTATACTATTAAAGTCATCATTCTGACCAAAGATGTGAGATTCTATGTCTGACACCTTATGCATAAATAGATACTTGCAATTCTGTTAGTAGAATAAGTGCCTAGGAAAATAAATACGAAAAATAAGAGACCTCAGATCAGAGTTTGCCTAGCAGACCATTTAGGTTTTTATCTCTCTTTCTTCAAGGCACTTGTTTATTTACAGAAATGCTGGGCCACAGAGGTTTAATTCAGAATTGTTGATAGAGAACAAACCATTATTACTCAGGGTAACTTTCCCCCCAACATGTATAGCACCTTTTTGTACATATTAGCTCAAACTTTTACAATATGTGTGTCTGTGTGTGGGTGCAAGCGGTAGGGAGAGCATAAAATGGAGAATATTGTTTGGAATTCTCCCCCCAAAAATCTGTCTTCCCTCACTGTAACAAAGAGTGCTATTGAAAGAATCCCATTTACTGTTATCTAGAATACATTTTAAAAATTGCCTACCAATTTAATTATGTTGTTTCTGACATTGTAAGAGCTAAATACAATTGCCTTTTTATGACCGGTTTTAGGGGGAAAGAAACAAGCTGTCCCCAGGCTGCCTGAAATATTTTATTTTAAAAAATAAAGGTTTGTATGTTGGGGGGGGGGGCATAATACAACTGTCTTTTTCTTTTCTTCATTCCTGGCTGAAATTATGTAGCTCTAGTAATTGATCTTCAACGGGTTGAATAGGTTATTCCATCATATCCCACATACTTACATACTCAAGAATCATTCTATTCTTAGAATAAGTTTCAGTGTAGAGGTGATCTAACAGGTAAACATTTATTTTACTTATTATATGTTGCAAATTAAATTATGTTCAAAAGAATATGCTACATGTCTAAAAAGACTTTGACCATGAACACAAAACAATGACTCTGTGACCATTGGGTATTCAGTTTCATTTTAGATCATATTCACAATTACTTGTCTAAGTTTCAACTGTAGCTGTTGTATCAGGTTACTCACAATTTTAACAGTACCACCTGTGACTCCAGCTTACTTCATACAACAGTTTGAGATTTGTTTATATTGCAACTTTCACTTTAAAATTGGAATAATCAATATTCAAAGTACTAACTATTTTGACCTCCACTCCCTTGTTTATAGATAATATTGTTCAAATGAAAATGAATAGCCTTCAAGCTATAAACATTGGACCAAATTATAAATTTTAGGACAGAAAAGCTAAATGAATAGAAAGGCACAGCATTTGATTCTTTTTAAACTGGTGGTCCTTGATTTTTTTAGGATGGACTGGTAGAAAAATAATATCTTCTATCTGAATATATCTAGGATTCATTCAAACATCTTGTCTAATAAAAGAAAAAAGAATATCTCACATTTGCAAAAATCAAGGTTTTGAAAGCTACATTATTTGCTATCTTTTACATATGTTTAAAGAGACAGTCCTACATTAAACGCTCTAGTTAAATTTCGTTTGAATTTGGTACAGAAGGAAAATTTCACACTAGTAATGTTAAGCATTCTCAGAAAAAAAGTTTTCAATGCAATCACTTTTTAATTCATTTTTTAAAGCAGATATTTGTCTTGATTGAGAAGGAGGATACCAAGAAAATACCCTTTTCCTCCCCCTCCTGCCCTACTATAGGAGCTATATCTATAGGTTTTATAAAATAAGTATTTTTTTGTTATTGAAAAAGATTAAACAGTGATGCTGTTAACTTTATGCATCATCTATATTTTATTTTCAACTTGTGCTCTCTTATCTTCTTCCATGTTAGGCTATTTGAATCTAACTCAATTGTTCTTGTTCCTGATATTTATGCATAAATAATAACTATGGAACTCAACAAGTGAGGCAACCGTAAAATAATAGATACATAAAATAATGACTCTCAGAGTAGTTCTTCTCTAGCAGGCCAGACAGGTCTTTTCACCTCACCCTTATTCAAATTTGTATGTAAAGGTGAAGGTTTAGATGAGGCTGGTCCACAGAAGTTTCACCTAGAAATGATAGAGTACAAACCATCATCATATAGATAACTCATATATATTTTTCTCAGAATGATGGTACTATCCTTTTGGGAGCCATAATCTTACAGGTGCCAGTTCTGAAGCTGCCTGAAGTGTACCCACTTCACCAGGCAGACAGAGCCACTGGTGAAAACCATGGAATTGGCAGAGTCCCATGGAAGGAAAGGCAGAGGGACTTTAGATGGCCCTGGAAAAAACAACAATGTATGCTCCTTATGGCATTAAGTTTCATGACATGTTTATCCCGGATGTCTGTTAAAATTTTATCCATTAAACACTCTGTTTTGAATGAAACCCAATTCTATGGATCAACCGAAACTAGACATGACGTCCAAAGATCATTAGTTAATGATCTTCTTTTAAACAATCCTCTAACCAAAATAAGGCAGATTTCTGCTTCTCTCCCCCCGCCCAGCTGAGACAATACTTGTTTCACCCTTGTATGAGAACGTAAAGAAATCTTTCCCAGAACTGAACACAGCAGGATAGGCCATTCTAGAGAAACATTAAACAGTTTAATTATTTTGTAGAAAATAGTTTCACTATTCCACTTTTTCCTCATAGAAGCACTAGAGATATTAAATCATATAGACAAGCTATTTTTATAGTGAAAATTGATAATTATGTTGGATATAAAATTAATAATAGAATACGGTAGGCGCTTAGAGGGAAAAGTCGTATGCAGAATTTAGATTGGTTTGACCCATTTTTACCACATACTGGTGTTTATGATAAGAATTTTGTTAGATGGTTTTGGATAAATGGACGCAGGATCAGAGCCAATGAGGTTTCCACCTGGGAGCAGTTAAAGCATAGTGGACCTCTGATTATGTCTGAAAAGGCTAAAATCCTGTGGGAACAGAAAAAGAAAGTATGTGTGAAGCGGGACACAAGATATGGTATTGGATAATAGATAGTATATAAATCATAGATGATATAAAGTATAAGTAAGATAAATAATAGAGATAGAAAAAATTGTAGATATAAAATTTAAATAGAGTTAAAGTATAGAATAAGATTTATAAGATAGAATAGAGAAGTTAAGATGGAATAGAGCAGTTAAGAAACATCCCTTAAAGGAAATAAAAAAGACTTGCCTTACGTCAGCAGGTCTCACACCTTAGGGGCATAAGTCAATATTTGCTGTTATAGTTGTAAAATATTAAATAGATACATAAGCCTTATAAGGTTAAAGGTTAGCATAAATAATAGACATTTTTGTTTAGATCATTAAAGATTAAAGGTCAACTAAAGGGGTTTTGGATATCATATGTTGTTTTAAATTGTAACTAGTTGGAAAAATATACGTGTAATGTTAAGATTATGCCAAAAAGAGCATTATAAATATAGCCTCATGAGCAATAAAGTTTTGCAGTGATTGCCATCCTCATCGAAGGTGTGTGGTCTCTGTCTATCGCTGCTTCTCTCACCTCCCCTTCGGGTCTGACCCCACTGGAGCAGGTCTCCGACACTGTCTCTTGCTTTTTTTCACAGTTCAGCTGAAATCATTTAGTATTAGGACTTTGTCTTCAATAGGACATATTGATTGTACCATCATATCTCAAGAGACACACCTCCACATACACAAGTCACTCCATACCTTAAAATATTTTTCACTGTAGAGAAACATCAATGAGTTTGTATTTGTTCCTCTTATCTGGTGCTGCACACTCAACTCTGTTCAGCAAATATTGATCAGCATGCTTGGATTTGGTTAAGAATATGAATAAAGTTAATCGATCTATCAGCTGGAAAATCTATGAAAATAATCCAAACAAAATAGAAATCTACTGGTTAAATTAGCACATTCATAATATGTTCATAAGATAGGAACATGGTGGGAAGACATGAGAAAATAAGCAGATGAACCAAAATGGACTTTTCTTGCAAATGTGTATATGCCAGAGTCGGGCGGTATCATTATTCAAGGTTATCCTTCATAAGATGAGTGTGATAAAGAGTCCCTGAAAACAGTTTTCCAATTGTTAAACAATAGTTATTTTCAAATACAAACAGCAAGCTGATTACATGGATTTTACCCAAAGTCATATAGAAAAAATAAATCCTGTTTTTCTTGTGACATGTTTATACATTCTAGCAACAGCTTTTTTGAATGTGAATAGGTTTGTACAAATACAAAAATATTTAAGTACAAAAATATAGAATATCTTATGATCATTGAAAAGTCTGACGCAAAATACTTGTTATCCATGCTTTTATCTCTAAACCCTTTTCATATTGACATATGTGGCTTCTATCTCTGCTAGTTATTTTCACATTATTTTTATTTGCATATATTACTATTAGTATGACACATGATGTGCCATGATTTTTATTTGGATTCTTCTATTTTTAGTTATTTTGACCTCTGTGGACAGATCCACAGAGAGAATGAACCATGCATCAATGTGAATGGTTTTTCGCTGAAGATTTTGAATGGATTCCAACTTGGCTGACTATATTTCCACAGATGTGTGCACCCTATGTCTGAGATAAGCATGTTTTCAAGTTATCTCATTTGAACCTGCAGGTAAGATAAATATACTTCTAAAAACATTAGAGATGTTGGAACAATAAGTAGCATATCTTTTAGTAAAATATCTGCTACTGGCAACGCCGCTAATCTTCCAAATATGAATACTTAACTTCCATGACCATAACGTTCATTGTAAAACTCTGTGATGAGGTCCTTTGATCCAAGGTCGTGTCAAAATTACCTGCTATTTTTTTTTAACTGGTGGTCCTTGATTTTTGGGGGGATGGGTTGATAGAAAAATAATATTATCTATCTGAATACATCTAGGATTCATTCAAACGTTTTGTCTAGTAATTAAAAGAAGAAAGAATATCTCACATTTGCAAAAATCAAGGTTTTTAAAGCTAGGTTATTTGCTGTCTTTTACATGTTTAAAGTGATAGTCCTACATTAAACGCTCTAGTTAAATTTCAATTAAATTTGGTACAGAAGGAAAATTCACACTAGTGATGTTAAACGTTCTCAGGAAAAAAAAAACTTTTTAATTCATTTTTTAAAGCAGATGTTTGTCTTGGCTGAGAAGGAGGATACCAAGAAAATACCCTTTTCTTCCCCTTCCTGCCCTAGTCTAGGAGCTATCTATGGGTTTTATAAAATAAGTATTTTTTCAAGTTATTGAAAAAAATTAAACAGTGATGCTGTTGATTTTATGTGGCATCATTGATATTTTATTTTCAACTTGTGCTCTCTTATCTTCTTCCATGTTATGCTCTTTGAATCTAACTCAGTTGTTCCTGTTAGAGATGACTTCACATTTTAAAACTATTAATAAGAACCCGAGGCCCTCCTGACCCCCAAAAATCTCACTCAAAAATGAAATTTGATGTAATTTCACTTATTTAGGGGGAAAAAAACCTCAACTATTTTCTCCCCCAAGCACATGCTGTGCTTTCTTACTTCTGCACCTTCCTACAGGCAACTCTGTGGAAAACTCTTAATCCTTTGTCTCCCTTTAAAGGCCTTCCAGCATTCAAGATTCATCTTCTCTGGGACACACTCTCTGAAAACATTCTGAACTCATCAATGTTCCCCCCCTCATCTCTGTGCTCCCTTGACATTTTGCCCCTATGATTTTTATCATCCATACATAATTATTTCTAAGTGTTAGATTATTACAGTAAACTGGGTATCTCTGAAAGGAAGGATTAATCAACTATTAATTATTATATTTTTATTCTAAAATCATTTATCACAGAGATGGCATGCTAATATCAACATAGTCTAAATTCTGCTTATAGGAATTTTTTTCATGCCTACAAAATATTTCACAAATTTTGGAAATTTTATATGAAAAATCGTATTTCCAGATTCTCTTGAAAAATTGAATATTGTATGACACTACACTTTCATTCTCACATGACAACATTAGGTTAGAATTGAATCATGGCTTTCCTTTTTGGGTATGGTCTATGTCTTCAGTTTACCTCAGACTTCACATTCAAGGCTGTCTTATATCTTGCTTACTTTACCAGTAACACTACATACTGTTAGAGATATGTGTTAAGAGAGTGCTGGCCTATTCAAAATAACCATTAAAACTGCTTAGAAGATATATGAAAAAATAATGCTCACTGATAATCACAGGTACTGAGTTTCATAACACAGAACACTGTGGAAGTCAGGCTGGATCCAGGTCTAAAAGGGGAAAATGTAGGTAGTAACGGGCACAAATAGAAAGTGGTAGAAGGCAATTAGACCCTCAAAGGAAGGTTGAGGATCACAGAAAACAGAATAGGAAATGACAAAGATTAATTTCACTTTCTTTACAGCTTTGCTTTAGGGCAGAATTAGTCATAATATTTAGAACTAAACCAATAAAGCACCCATTAAAACATCCAGTGTTGTAGAAGAAAAGATTTGTGGAATAGTGCCATATAATCTTCCTGGTATTCATTTCTAAAGGGTATTCCAGTTCTTACAGTATTTTGGCTTTTCCACATCTCAGTTCATATTTTTCTGCACCTGATAATTTTAAATCATGAATTCTAATGATTGCTACTGCTGAATTTTAGTGGACTCTTTTTTTTTTCAAAATCCTCAGACATGATAGTCTTGTGGATTGTGTGTATGTATGTGTGTGTGTGTTTTGCAGGAAAATTAGAATAAAGGGAGAATACAGAATGAGGAATGATAGAGAGAGAGATAGAAATGGAGAAGTGACAAGTACTTAATTAAAAGTTGAGGTTCAGACCAGTTACTAAGTCGAAAACATATATTTTAAATAGTGACTAATGTGATCACTTTCAATTAGTGTTTCCTTCATCCTGTAAATGAGGCAAACACAACTGATTGCCTCAAAATCTTGAACTGTGAATGTCCATGCTGTTCATGTTCCTCCATGTAGTTTTAAGTGGGGATTGATAGTAAGGAAATGGTCTTTACAATTGGTGAGGTAATAGTACCACATTCTAAGTAATACAGGTGACTATGACAGTAGTAGTAGAAAATCAAGGGAAGAGGAAATTGCAACATCCAAGAGAGGAGCAGGTTCTTGCCTGTGTTTCCACATAATTTTTATAAAATTTTGATGGGTAATCAGTTATTACATACGTATCTTTCTTATCAATGTGCTAAGTACTTTGGGATATGTGGAAACAGAATCTCTGTTCTTGACTAGCTTAATTTTAGAAACGAGATTACTTGTGTTAAATATATATATATATATATACATACACACACACACGTAGCCTAAAATATATAAAGACACATGTATATATGTAAATATATATACTATGCTATATGTAAATATATATAAATATGCATATACATAAAATATACATAAATATACATGTATCTTTTTATATTTTAGGCTGTGTTACCTAACCCCACACCTACAGCACTGCAGTTGTTACTATAAATTGAAATAGTATTATGTGCAAGGTAAAGTGCCATGCATTTTGCTCCATGCATCAATTTTTGTCATCATATGCCATTTGGAGGTATCCTATTAAGAGGTTCACATAGAAAAGAATTTCCCTTTAATTCCTATTTTACTGAAAGGTTGTTTTAAAATCACAAATAAATGTTAAATTTTACTAAAATATATTCTAAACACTGGCAAAAATTCATAGAAAAGGTAATCAAATCACACATAAGGAATTATACTGCTATATAAAATTCCCTAGCTTGAGGACTAATTGCCTAACCAGAGACCTATGTGCTCACTGATGCTCCTTACATATGAGACACATTGATATTGATACATAAAGAGTCACATACCCTCTCTAGTGCTCCTCCTCTTTACCTTTCTTTTTCTTCAAATATAATGCTTTATTTCTAACTGACAGCTCTAGCAAATAAGCTTTCCTTAAGAAGATATTGCAAATGAAAGCTATAAGTTATTATAAAAAGCAATTACATGTGTGTTTTGATAATAAGCAGAATCACTGTGTTTGTAGTCAACCTTTTCTTAATGCAGTTCTCATTTGATTTCTAGACATAGTGGTGTGCAGCTCCTCAGTCCATGCCGGCCGCTTAATCTCATTGAGCATTTATGTAACACTTCATTCCTCAGCATTCTGAAGTGCTGAATAAATAAAGCAAAGCAATAAGTTTATAATGCAAATGGGTTCTATTAACAAACTGCAAGGATGTTTGAACAATCAAATGAACAATAATGGATTATAACGATTTCATAACAATATGTTAAACAAATAACTCTAGTTTTAAGTATCTATGGGATAAAATATTGGAAAAAGAAAAACAAACCTGAAATGAATGAATGGCTTTAGATTTGCTGAATCCCAGTACTTGTTAATATTAGTATGGTTTCAGACCTTGCCTTCCCATCTCTTTCACTTACCCACTCCTAACAGGGATTAGCTGCTCAAATATAAAGATTCAGCTTTACTTCCAATTCTTGGAACTAATCCTAGTTTAAGTTAAAAGTGGAGAAAGAATGTTTAGCACTACATGTAGTGGCCCATCACTGAGGTTACTCGTCTAACAACCAAGTACTGGACAATAAAAATGACTGAAAAATGACACTTACACTTAAGGTACTCATCCTTTGGAGAAAGGAAAGGTAGTAATGGCGTAATCACAATTCAGAGTGACTCATGTTGTAATAGCTGTTCATACAAAGTGATGTGATCAAGAGAAAGAGTTAGGGACTTATACAGAAACTGATAAGGGCTTCTTGAATGGTATAAGAGTTATCCAGGAGAAGAGAGGATTTTAGTTCAGGAAAAATTGTGAGCAATATGCATAGGCAAAGGAGAATACAATAATCATATTCATTTTAGAAAAGAAAAACTGGAGGTAGTTTGGAAGATAAATCAAAATAAGATGAAATTGGTGACAGAGAAACCTATAAAGGAGTATTTCAAGAGTCTAGACAAAAGATGATGATGGTTAAAATCTACACAATGGGTTGGACATGGAGAAGGATAATTGTTAGAAGAGAAATGTGTTCAAGCAGAAGAAGGTACTTGATGAATTGAATGTCGGGCACATGGGAGAAGTAGGAGTCAAAATTGATTTGAAATGGCTAACATGTTAGGTTGAATTGCAATGTTCTTATTACTGAGAAATAAAATTTTAAAAAAGACATGCTTGATAGAGAATTTGGTTTTGAATATGGTAGGTAAGAGTGCCTGAAAATAACCTGGTGCCTGACTAATAGGTGAAGATACTCAATAGAAGGCTAAAAATATGAAAGATAGGGATCAAAGGTAACCTGTTGAGAACAATTAGTGTCATTATTCATGTCAAAATGCCAGACTTCGTTGTTTGCAAGCAGAGTATAACTTTATTCTTTCTTTTCACTGTCTTTTAAAACTACCTTTCCTACCCCTTGGATCAAATCTCCAATAGATCCTTCTCTATGTCATTCCTTGACAATAAAAAAATTATTTGCCATTTGACATTTTTTTCAAAATAATTTCAGTCCCACCTTAAAGTTTTCTTCCTCCTTCCTGCCCTGCCCCAAGACTGAAGGGAGAGAAGGAAGAAGAGATGAAAGTTGATTTCAAAAACGTGGAAGTGTTCTACAATGACATATGCTCATGATGAGGACTGAAGTAAGCCATTGGATATGAGAATTAGCAGGGTATTGGTGATAGTAGTGAGCACAGTTAAAGTTAGATTTTGATAAATTGAAATGTTTGGTGAAAAGAACAAAAAGAGTTGGAGGTAGTTTAAGAGGAAGTCATGACTACATGAAAAGTGTTGTTTATTTGATTTGGAATGCGGAAGTACAGAGTATATTTGAAGGTTCTATCACCCTCACATAGGTCGATTGTGTTCACTCCTGGCTCCAAAGAAAAGTTTACATCTGGTGCCTCAGATTACATAACTATGCTTGATCTATATTTCATTTTTTTCCCTCATACCTGTGATCACAAAAATGTATGAGGTGAACTTGCTAGTGATTAAGATTTTGTTCCCGATGTAGTTGCCTAAGTATCACCTGACTCACTGTTGCCTTCATGATCTCTGGCCTCCTATTGGGATACTGTCTTACTTTATCATGAGACTTCCATTGCTTACTCATTTTTTGCCTAGACAATCCTACATATTGTCAAACATTTTGACACTGGGCTTTGGTTAAGAGTAGAGTAGGTCAGTGTCACTTGTGCCAGCTTACTTCTATTTCAGTCTTTTCCTATCTTTTTTGCACTGCTAAAGGAATAAGCTAGATCTAAAGATAGTGGCCACTGTCATGCTCAGCAGATATTCCAAAGTCATATCAAAGTGAATACTGAAGACCTCATGTCTAGATATCTGTTATCCTTCAGCAGCTAAACCAAGCCCAATGCACCCTTGAAAACATCTCTGACTTCCATATTCATAATTATTTCCTAATGTGTTAGAAAAAAATTGTTGTGTTTTAAAATCCTCACTTAACCCAGATCAAAAGGGGCATTGTCTAACTGAAATAAATTTTCTTCTACTTTACAAGCATAACTACTTTTGGGTAAAACCAAAACATGTTGTTATCATTAATTACTACAAAAAAAGGGAAAAAAAGACAAAAATTCAGCACCACCACTTTGTGCTTTAGTTAGTTGTTTAAAAAAGGCTGCTAGATTGAAAACAGATCTATAAATAGAGTAAAATATGAACTTTTTTCCCTTTGGTAAATACTAATGGAAATAAAATGAATGACAAGGCTGGTATTTTTGTTTGTTTGTTTTGTTTTTACTAACTATCAGGCACCTAATGGAATTCAGCATCATTTATAATTCTGTCATCTGTGAGTTCTGAGCAGGGCTATTGCTCCTGATAAGTCTCCTTCAGCTTTATGATTTTCCATCAGACATGCCATATTGCAAAAAAAGAGTTTTCTTCTTAATTGTAGACATAATTAAGGGTAATAGTGAGCTGTAAAGCAGTTTGAGATTTGGATTACTAGATATTTGTTACAACATATTACTGTTTTATTTTTCTATTCTCTCACACACTAGGATCCTGGACAAATGGTTTGTCTACAAAAGTATTTAAAATGTTCAGGCTTACTTATGTGTTCATGACACACCCCAAAGATGCTCATTTAGAAAGTAGATTGATTTATACAGATATTCTTATTCCCAAATATTGCTAAGAACACTTCTGGTGTTCTTACTCTTGTTCATTCTTTACACATTGAGATACCTCAGCTACACTTTCTTTTTATAGCTTATAGTAGGTTATCTAGGATTATATTAAAATGGTGAATTATATAAACTTATATTCTAATATTGATCAATATTTGACTGAACTTAATAGTTTTTCTGTGAAGTTAAATAATGTATACTAAATGAGGTAGAATAAATCAGCAAATATTTTTTCAAATAAACAGAGTGCTTTTTTTAGTTTGTTTTCTTTGAATTTTTAAAATTATCAGTTACTTTGCAAAATTAAGTTGCAAGAATGTCAGGACAAAACCACATGAAATTTACATTTCAAAATTCATTCATCAAAAGATTAAAACAATACCCCATCTATCATCATACACAAAAATCAGCTCTAAATGAATCAAAGACATAAATGTAAAACCTCAAGTATAAGAACCTTAAAAAATGCAGGAGACACCCTTATGGAAATCATAACTGACAACCAATTCCTGATCAAAACCCCAGATGCCCATGTCATAAGAGATAAGATAGACAAGTAGGACCTCAGCAAACTGAAAAGTTTCTGCAAAACAAAAGAAACCATTAAAAGAGCAAGGAGACAACCCACAGAATAGGGGAAAAAATTTGCCAACTGTATACCTGACAAAAACCTAACATCTAGAATCTATAAGGAACTCAAATGTGCCTAAAAGAGAAAAACAAGCAGCCCTATTACAAAGTGGGCAAAAGATATGAACAGACACTTCTCAAAAGAAGACATATGAGCAGGCAACAGATACATGAAAAAATGTGTAACCTCATTAATCAAGAAAGAAATGCAAATTAAAACCACACTGAGATACCATCTAACTCCAGTCTGGATGGTCATTATCAATAATTCAAAAAACAACAGATTCTCGAGAGGATGTGGGGAAAGGGAACACTTCTATACTGTCGATGGGAGTGTAAACTACTACAGCCTCTGTGGAAAACAGTGTGGCAGTTCCTAAAAGATCTAAAAATTGACCTCCCCACGACCCTGCAATCCCCCTACTGGAAATCTACCCAGAGGAACTCAAATCACTCTATGAAAAAGATACCTGCTCACACATGTTTATTGCAGCATTATTCACAATAGCAAAAACATGGAACCAACCGTGCTGCTCATCAAAAGAGGACTGGATTAAAAAAGTGTGGTACATATACATGATGAAATATTGTGCAGCCATTAAGCAAGACAAAATTGTTAACTTCGCAGCAACTTGAATGAATTTAGAGTCTATAATACTCAATGATCTATCACAGAAACAAAGAACTGAGTATCACATGTTCTCACTCATAAGAGGACCCTGAACAATTTTCATAATACTATAAGAAAGAGATTGGCAGTAGTGGGAAACTGCCAGGGGACAGGGTGGCACACTTCATCAATAAGTGTACCTGATCTCAAGCCAGATGAAGTGGGAACTAAAGTGAGGCCCAAACTTTACCTGTACAATGGCCATTTGTATACCTAACTGAATTGTATCATATCTTTAAAATTAAAAAAATAAATTCTATCAACATTCTCCAAACACTTATTCTGTCCAAGGCATTATTCTAAACACCAAATGTGGCTTCTGATTTAGAAGAGAGAAGTAAAAATAATTGCAACATAGTGAGGATATGTATGGCATTCTCAGTATTTTGCCCAATATTCATTTCCTTCTTTCTTTACAACAGAGCCTGATTTTTGTTTGTTGGAGCAGCTATATACTTTCTCAATCTCTTTTTCAGATAGCTGTGACTGTGTGACATAATTCTGAATAGAGAAAGGGGAGAGAAGGAAAGGAAGAGAAAAAGGAAGAAGAGGAGAATGGGAAAATAAACAGGAGGAAGAGAAAGGAGGAAGGAAGAAGGAAAAGAAAGCAAAAGTCTGCCGAGTCAAGGATACAGGATAACCAGACCACATTGGTGGGTTCATATTTAGCTTCTTGTTTGAAATTTTATTATTCATTTTGGGAAGTAAAAGTAATTCAAGCCATAGAAACATTAATTTTATTGCATAGATTCAGTCATCCTGGCAAGCTTTTGGAAAACTAGAAGAGCCAAGACAAAATATCTTAGTCTCAAAGGAACTAAATGACAGCCATATAAGTGGCAAGAAATTATACCAACCCACACATAACTACTGGCAAGAGTATGAAGGAATGACAGAGGTACACCAAAAGCCAGGCACATGATAGATTCCGGGGGAATAGAAGAATACCATGATCATGTACCAATTCCATGTCATACCCCAATTTTACTTTACTGGGCTTTTTTATTTGCAAATTTTAGTTCAAAAAAAAAAAAGCAGATTCACTCAGAAAACCATGGTGACCCAAGGAGTCACAGACTGAACAGCCCTGTGAGAAATAATTGCCAGCCCAGTATGAACTGTGAATGCAGTCCAGTATGAACTGTGAATGCAGTTCACAAGAGTGACTTTAACAAGTATATTAGAATTTCTTCATCAAAATGGACATCATTTCCTTCAAAGTTGTCATTTTGGGGGGATTCATTCCAAAAGAACTTTCATTGTTCTAAAAATCTGTAGTATATGAGTAAATTATTGCTTTACATATGAGATTCCCCTTCAGAGTGGAGATACTCAAAAATTTTATTTGTATTGTCTTATTTTTATATCTTCATTTTCATATTTGGTCACTTCCATAAGCCAAACTCACCTCTAAAGACAAGTAGGTACTCATCCTACTTGTCTTTAGAGGTGAGTTTGGCTTATGGAGGTGACCAAATACATGGCGAAGCCTGAGTTTTAGCTTGGGTAATCAAGATAATGAATATGCTTGTTGTTGGATTGATTTGTGCAAATGAAGATATAAAAATAAGACAATACAAATAAAATTTTTGAGTATCTCCACTCTGAAGGGGAATCTCATATGTAAAGCAATAATTTACTCATATACTATAGAACATACATGTTAGCAAACCTTAAAATTACAATAGTCAATAACAAGTTTGAATAAGGCAATATCTATGAACAAGTCAATACCTTCTTGAATAAATAATATGTTGTGTCACCCAACAAGGATAAGATATTTCACAAAGGTGGCTCATTTTTATTCTACACATTTAAAATATGATGACTAGAAATACTTTAAAAATTCTCTATTCTCCAATTAATTACTTCTAAGCTCTTCAAGAATAAATCAATTACTTAAGTACTTAGTAAACTGATTTTTGCTTCATGCATTATCTGTGATTTTCAGGAAAGGCTGAAAGTTAATTTTATTTATTTAGTCATTTTTATTTATTTATTTATCCAATAAGTTGCAGGGTTTTTTGTTTTGTTTTGTTTTAAATATGTGGGGTACAATTCAGGGTTAGGCATACAAATGTTCATTTTGCAGGTACCCTTGTTGATGAGGTGTGCCCCCACTCCCCTGGCAGTTTGCCACTACTGCCAATCCCACCCCCATCCTCCCCTGGCAGTTTCTCACTATTGTCAATCCCTTTTCTATGGTATTAAAATAGTTGTTCAAGATCCACTTATGAATGAGAACATGTGATACTCAGTTCTTTTTTTCTGTGATAGATTACTCAGTATTACAGCCTCTAAATTCATCCAAGTTGCTGCAAAGTTCATAAATTTTTCCTTCTTTACGGCTGCATAATATTCCATTGTGCATATGTATCATATTTTTTCATCTAGTCCTCTTATGATGGGCAGTACAGTTGGTTCCATGTTTTTGCTATTGTGAATAATGCTGCAATAAACATGTGTGAGCAGGTATCTTTTTCATAGAGTGATTTGAGTTCCTCTGGGTACATTCCCAGTAGGGGGATTACAGGGTCATATGGGAGGTTGATTTTTAGGAATCACCACACTGTTTTCTACAGAGGTTGTACTAGTTTACACTTCCACCGACAGTGGAAGTGTTCCCTTTTCCCCACATCCTCTCCAGCATCTGTTGTTTTTTGAGTTATTAGTGATAGCCATCCCCACTAGAGTTAGGTGGCATCTCAGTGTGGTTTTAATTTGCGTTTCTTTGATGACTAATGGGGGAGGCTGAGCATTTTTCATCTATCTGTTGGCTGCTCATATGTCTTCTTATTTTTGGCACATTTGAGTTTCTTGTAGATCCTAGATGTTAGGCCTTTGTCAGAGATAGAATTGGTAAATATTATTTCCCAGTCTGTGTCTGTCTCCCTGCTCTCTCATCGATTTCTTTGACTTTGCAGAAGTTTGTCAGTTTGATGGGGTCCCACTTGTCTATGTTATCTATCTCTTATGGCATGGGCACTTGGGGTTTTGATACATGTTTCCAGTTCCAGTTTCCATAAGGGTGTCTCCTGCATTTTCTAATGTTCTTATAGTTTAAGGTCTTACATGTAGATATTTGATTCATTTAGAGTTGATTTTTGCATATGGTGGTAGGTAGGGGTCTTGTTTTAAACATCTGCATGTGGTCAGCCAGTTTTCCCAGCACGATTTACTAAATAGGTTCTCCTCTCCCCAGTGGTTGGTGGTGAAGGCTTTGTCAAAGATGAGTTGGTTGAAAAATTGAAGTTTGCTTCTGTAATTTCTATCCTGTTCCATTGGTATATTCCAGTTCTAGTACCAATACCAGACTGTTTTGATTATTGTAGCTTTATAATACAGCTTAAAATCTGGGATTGTGATGCCTCCCACTTTTTTTTTTCCTGAGGATAGTTTTTGCTGTTTGTGATTATGTTTCCATATGAGTTCCTGTATTGTCGTTTCTAGCTCTGAGAAGAATGATTCTGGTAATTTAATGGGTATTCCGTTAAATCTGTAAATTGCCTTGAGTAGGATGGACATCTTAACAATGTTGATTCTTCCAATCCATGAGCATGGAATATTTTTCCATTTGTTTGTGTCATCTTTGATTTCTTTGAGCAGTGTTTTGTAGTTTTCTTTGTAAAGGTCTTTCATTTCTCTGGTTAGGAGGATGTCAAGGTATTTTCAGTTTTTTTGTGGCTGTTGTGAATAGTGTTGTGCTTTTTATTTGGGTTTCTGTTTGTTTGTTGTTGATGTATAGGAATGTGACCGTCATTTGCACATTTATTTTATACTATGAGACTTTACCGGGATATAAAAGTCCTTTATCAATGCAAGGGGATTTATGACAGATTCTCTTGGGTTTTCAAGATATAGAATTATGTTGTCTGCAAAGAGGGATAACTTAACTTCCTATTTTCCTACTTGGATACTCCTGATTTCCTTCTCTTGTCTGATTGCTGTAGCTAGGACTTCCAGTACTATGTTGAAAAGTAGGGGTGGAAGTGGGTATCCTTGTCTTATTCCAGTTTTCATGGAAAATGGCTCCAATTTCTTTCTTTTTAGCAGTATGTTGGCTGTGGGTTTCTCGTAGATGATTCTTACTATTTTGAGGTATGTTTTGTCTATGCCTAGATTTTCAAGGGTTTTAACAAACAGGGGTGCTGGATTTTATCAAAAGCTTTTTTCGTGTCTAATGATATAATCTGATATATAATTAGACTAATGATATAGTCTAATGAAGTTTTTTTCTTCACATCTGTTGGTGTATTAATTATGTTTATGTTCTTGTGGATGTTGAGTCAGTCCTGCATCCTGGGATGAAGCCTACCTACTTGGTCATGGTAGATAATTTTTAAGATGTGTTGTTGGAGCCAGTTTGCTAGGATCTTGTTGAGAATTTTGGCATCTATGTTCACCAAAGATATTGGCCTCTAGTTCTCTTTCTTGGCTGGATCTTTACCAAGTTTGGGTATCCATGTGATGTTAGCTTCATCAAATGATTTGGGGAGAGTTCCATCTTTCTTGATTGTCTGGAATTCTTTCAGTAAGATTGGTATTAGGTATTAAAAAGCTTTAACTCTTGAATAAACAAGGTACCAGAGAAAAAAGACTTTCTTGGATTGTCTAGCATCTAAAATATAGAAATTTCCATGCCTGTACACAACAAATACTTCATTTTTATGTATGAATATCAAGAATTTTTCTCTACAGAGCTTTTCTAGAGAGAAGATAACATTTTTCTCCCTAACACTAACTTCAGTTGATTCCCCTACAGAAATAGAAACTGCTGCCCTCCATTCTCCATCCCTTATTCCTCCTGCAAGTGTTGGAACCTTGAAAGGAACTCAATGGTTTCTAGTTAGTAATGTCAATAGCTACAATACATTGAATACTTACTAAGTGCCATACTGTAGCTATTAAGTCTCACAACCAATCTGAAAGATTGAAAATATGAATTGTCCCCATTTTTCAAATGGGAAGGTAGGTATAGTTATAAAGTTATTAGAGACATAGTCTGGATTTTAACTCAAGGCCTCTTGGGTCTGAAGTTGTGTGATAGACAAGGGAGTCTAAAATCTTAGGCTGGACTTGGTGGTTCAGCCTGTAATCCCAACACTTTGGGAGGCTGAGATGAGTAGATTGCCTGAGCCTGCAGGTTTGAGACCAGCCCTGGTAACTTGGAGCGACCTCACCTCTACAATAAATAAAATAGCAGAGTGTAAAAGCGTCTTACTCTGGTAGTGATAATTTGAATATTTTGTCCTTAATCCCATGTTAAAATAATGATCGGATGGCATTCTTCAGGGTCTTATATGGACTTGCAATTACAAATGCAAAAGAAGTTGGGGATGGAAAATTGACGTAAAATTGTAGAGTAGAAAAACAACAGACAACCAATATCCCACCCCTTCTGAGTTATCTACTGACTCCATAGTGCCAGTGAAAGATTTTTACCACTCTTCTTAGCTTTCTGTTATGAAATGATCTTAGATTAAAAGAATCAAAGTTACCTCAAGTTACTTGAGTTACAATATATTAGCACTCAGAGGACAACAAAGTACATGGAAACAGAGATCTCATAGGATTCATAAAACACTAAATGCCATGCAGCCTGTCCTTATGACATGAGCTACATTCAAAAGGACCTCATCATCTTTACCTTTACTTTGCCATTAGCTCTATCCAAGCTATTCTCTTTTGGCACTCTCTTTTACCAATTTGAAAGATTTCTTTTTCTACTATGTTTTGCTTTTCTGTAATTCAAAGTTTAGTTAAAAAATAACTCTCTAATATCCATCTTGTCCCTGAGTCCTTTTCTAACTTCCTGTTTTTAATACCCTCAAAATTCTCCCTTTTTTTCATTTTTTTAAAAAAACAAATATTTTCATGAAATAACCTGATAATAAGAGTTCTGTGCCATGAAAAGTCATAGGTACTGTCCAAACTGTGTGAGTTGGCTCTTTGGGGGTAAGGTGTTCACGTTGCCTCCAAACAGCTGTGCCAACATGGGTTTAGGGTCCCTTAGTAACAAACATGGCCACTTGGACTACCTCTGCCATAAAGCGCTTTCAATCATTAGGTGATGTTGGCCTGATAAATATTTTTATTGTTGTGGCTAGTATACTCCTATCCTCTTTCCTTTCCTTCATACTCCTGTCCTTATCATCACTCTTTAGACTCATTGAAGTCCTTTACCTGACCTCTTCATTGCCCATCTTATTTCCTTCACATATCCTTAGAGAAAAAGTTGCTGCTTTATAGATTTGGTGTATAATGAAATATATGATATTTTATTTTTACAGTATTTTTTATACCCTACTTCTTATTTTCTTTCTACATATATAGCCATTTCTACTCAATATTCTTTGCTGGGTCATTTTCTCTTATTGACCTCAAAAGTTGGAAGTGTCTGTGAAATCATTAGGATTATTTACAAATATTTTAACTTTCTTCCCTTAAAGACAAAAAAGATTGCTCTTTCCTCCTCACTTGTAATATGGTATAATCAAGTGACATGCTTTGGGCCATTGAGATTGAGTGCAAGGAACATGCATTCCAGACGGAAGTTTTCAGAGCCTGAGCATGCTTGATCACATTCTCTTTCCTTCTGGCATGGTCATCAGCAAGGCTTTATATGGGTGGCTCCTCTATAACTGGAGTCTTAAAGTAAAGACAAAGAGGAAATACATTCCAGTCAACCCATTCTGAATATGTAGAATGAATGAGAATTAAGAGGGTATTTCTTACTGCTTTATAACCAAGCTGATTCTGACTGATACAGAGACACAGGGCTCAGTTCTCACGTCCTTCTTCCTCTGATTGGAATTTACTCATTTAATGTTATCACCAAGTCTTGTCTCGTGCTTTTAAATGTCATCTAGATGTTGGTGATGCGCAACATGTTTAGCTGTGACTTCTCCCTTCTCCCTTAAAATCTTATTTGACTATTCATTAGCTTACTCAACATCTCCATTCAAATTTAATATGCCTTGTAAATCTCTAATTCCTAATTCTACATCTTCAAATAGAGGGTTATGTTTCACCCACGTTACCTGGCCAAAAAACTAGGAGTCATTTTTAATAACTCTCTCATACACATAATTCCACATTCATTTTATTAGCAAGTTCTGTTGACTTGAGTTTCAAATTATAATTGAATCTGACCAATTCTTACCACCTCCATAGCTATCAATTATCTCTTGGTAGATTACTATAATAACTTTTAGCCCTAACTTTCTGCTTCCTCTCTGGCTTCTCCCCACCTAATTCAACCACAGAGGTATTTTTAAAATGTAAGTTAGATCATTCCCTTGCTTAAAATTCTTCCATCACATTTGATTAATATCCAAGATCTTGGACCTACCCACCTCCTTAATGCTATTTCCTGTATTATTCTTCCATCTTGCTTTATTCCAATTGTACTTGTTTCTTCTTGTTCCACAAACATAAAACATGGTCTTGTCTCGGAGTCATTATTGCTTCCTCAGCCTATGATATACATTTTTATAGGTTAGCAAAGTTCAGTTTTGTCTTTCACTGAGGTTCTTGTTCAGAAAAAACATAAACAAACAAAAAAATCTTCTCTGGTTATGCTATTGTGGCCGACATAAAAATGTGTCACCCAGACGCCATTTCAGGGAAGAACTTGTGGCTGAATTGTTGGAAATTCAATCACCAGACAGCTGATTAGCAGGTGATCTGGCAACCTCTTCAAGGTTTGCCTGTTTTGTAGAAATGGTTCACTCGAGGCCACACCCTTCTGACTAAGGCAGAGATGGAAAGGTCTGGTGATTTTCAACCTACCTGGACATTCTTGTGACTAGTGCCTGCTCCAGAGCTCCTCAATGGCCTGTCTGCGGTTTTGTCTGTATCACAGTTTGACTCCTTTCACTGTTCGTTTCTTCTTTTTCTTAAACTAGCTTATCTTAAACTGTGTCTCCTGTTACTTTGTACCCTTCTTATCTGCTATATATTTTTTCATAGCAATTAAGGCAAGTTATATTTTTGCATGTTCATGTATAGCCCTGTGTGGGCAAGGACTCATTCCTGTTGCTCATTGCTGTATTCCAAGAATATGAAAACACTGCCTGGCGCATAAAGGGCGTTCCATAATGCATGAGGACTAAAGGAATGAGGCCTTATCTGGGCTGGCCAGGAAAGCTAACCATCACTTTTAACATTCTCTTGCAGGAAAATATGGTCTGAATTGATATATATATTGCTGAAAATCTATTTGTAAAATTAGAGATGGCTAGTGTATACTGATTAAAACCCAAGTATTTTAAGAATTCAAAATACTTCTAGAGGCTTACGTATTATGAAAAAAATGAGATGTTCTTTTCTTTCCTTCTGTAAATGATAAGTGCATCAGACCTTTGGCCATCCGGATCATTTTTGCATCATTAGTCATGATGGATGGTCTACTTACAAAGGCAATTATATTATGTATGATTTGGATCTTGATGGAAGAAGATAAATTAACTATAGGCTTATACAACATAACAGCTAGAATTACATTTGGGAAAGAGTTCCACCTTGAACAGCATCCAGACCAGTCAAATCACAATCGGGCTGATCTCTTTTATAACACACTCCGTAGTTAATGCTGCTTTTATGTTTCCTAACTGCCTGTCCTAGGTGGATTTGATAACCCTGAGTCACCCAGAGTCTCTTGCCTTTAAATCAGAATGGATTCATTTACATCTTATTTGCATAACAAATCATCCTGTATACACTTAGATGAATACTAAGGCATGGCAACAGCAGCACTCTCATTAATTACTTATGCACAAATGATGCAGAATCTGGGGTGCTCAAATGCTGTTATTAAAATCCTTAACCTCAAAACCTGGAAGATAACATCGTCATATAAGAACTCAACTTTCAAAAAATCTTTAAAAGTCTATGTATTTTAAAGATCTTAATTTCTTGTAGCAGGCAGTTTCTCATAAAACAGTGTTCCTCTTCTCACTCCATTCATTTTCTTCATTTCTTGTTCATTTTTGTGCTTTACTTTGTTGCTCTCTCTCCTCTTCTGTTTCTTGGATTTTTCTCCTGCATCCGTCTTCACTTTTTTTTTTTTTTTTTTAGTTAGAGTCTCACTCTGTCACCCAGACTGGAGTGCAGTGGCCGCTCCCGGCCACCGCAGCCTCGACCTGCTGGGCTCCAGCGATCCTTCCGCCTCAGCCTTTCGAGTAGCCAGAATTACAGGCGCGTACTACCACACCCAGCTAATTTTTTTTTTAATTTATTGTAGAGATGAGGTCTCGAACCCGCGGGCTCAGGCAATCCACTCACCTCAGCCTCCCAAAGGCGTGGGATTACAGGCTGAGCCACCGAGCCCGGCTTCGTCTTCACTTTTTATCTGCAGTCCCTTCCTCCCTCTTATTCCTAATTTTTTCTTCCTGAATATGAATCACAAAGAGTAAAAGAGAGTGAAATTAATAAACAGGAGGAAATTGGTAGTGATGTAGTCATGTACATCTTTTTTTTGTAGAGTATGTGTTTCCTTAAATGCATCATACTATGCTCTTTGCAAAAGTTTGTTTATGTTTAAAATAACTATACTACCCATTTGGGGGAGTGTTTTGTAGAAAAAAAAATTCCTCAAGAAAGATTACAGTTATTTTTTTCTCTTATGAAAATTGTCTCAAAGGGCGGCAGTATATAATGAGAAGAAGGTCCAAGAATGAGGGAGAACAGAGATGGAGAAAATAAACTCATCCCATCCTTTGCCTGCATTTGTGCTGTCATGTTTACTGTGAAGAAAACACAACTAAAACTACAATTTCAAAAATCTCCCAAATCTAAAACCTAATATGGAAACATAATTAGAATTAGTTTATCACTAATTTGTCTCTTCACCATAATTAAAGTTCATAGAATCATATAAATGAAAGAAAATTATAAACTTTCTACCCCTATACTCACAATTTACAAATGCGGAAACTAAGCCTGATGTTTAAAATATTTTAGTACATTGCCGAGCATGGTTGCTTGTGCCCATAATCCCTTTGGGAGGCAGAGGTAAGAGGATTGCCTGAGCTCAGGGGTTTGAGGCCAGCCTGGGCAACTTGGTGAGACCTCATCATCACAATTTTTTAAAAAGCCAGGTGTGGTGGCACTTGCCTGTAGTGCCAACTATTTGGAAGGCTAAAGCTGAAGGATCATCTGAACCCAGCAGGTCAAGGTTGTAGTGGTCATGAGCGTGCTACTACACTGTGCTACTACACTCCAGCCTGGGTGACAAGGTAAAACTCTGACTCAAATAATAAAAAATAATAACTAACTAAATGTATATACATTTTGATGCAAAGACCCCAAGCATTGCCTCATCTGATCTGCATATGCCATACAGTTTCCATAATTACACAATAGAGTAGAATGGTTAATAATATGGTTAATGGAGCATTTCTGCTTTGGTTTGAATCTCAGCTTTGCCATTTACCGTTTGGGAGATAGTGGGGAAGTAAATTTACCTCTCTATACCACGATTTTCTTATTTATAAAACAGAGATAGCAGTTACCATATATGCCAATTTTGAAGACTGAATGATAGTTATATTTTTGTAGTAGTTATGATATTCCTGAAATTAGTTTGTGCTTTACAAGTTCAGCTATTACTATTACTCCCAAATCTTCTTCTATTAGTGCAACCTTTTAAAGGTGAATCCATCAAGGCAGAAAATTTGAAATTAACCTACTATCCTTCCTCCATGTCACCCCCTACTCACCATGTCCCATCACCCCGATGTTGCTCTGCCTGAATCAAGCAATTCCTCACTTTGATCACCAAAAGTATCTCCATTGATCTTCTGTGTCTGAAGCTCCATATAGCTGAAAACAGTAGTTTTTAAAGGAAAAACTTGCTGTGCTACTCTTCTGATTCAGAAATAACAGCTAACATTTGCTGAGTAGCTCTGATAGACTCACACTACATGGCTCTACTTCTCTCAGCAACTCTGAAATTTAAATATTTTAACGCCCATTTTATCGATGAGCGTACTGAGAGCCAGAAAGGCCAAGTTACACAAGGCTATATAACTAGTAAGTTTGAAAGTCAGATGTGGAGCTAAGCCTGCACACATCCACAACTTATGAGGTAGTCAACAAACATGCTGCTTTCCCATTGCCAACAAGATGAAAATGTAAGTAATTTGGCAAGCTCAAAAGGCCATTCTAGTCTGGCACCTTACCTATCACCTCAGAATTATTTTTTCCTAAGGCCATCTAACATTTCTATTATACTGATTTAGCTCTGTAGGCACAGCTTGAATGAGTGAGGCATTCTTTCCCAGGGCTCTACCTTAGTTAATACACATACTATTTGACCTGGCTGAGACACTCCTTCTTCTCTGCTTTGTCTGCTCATGTTTAGAAAGGCTGATCTGACCACTCCAGGGTCTATACCTGGTTTATGAACTGTGCTTCCCATGCTTTGTATCAATAGATAAACTGATTAATACATGGGTAGACAGATAGAGGGATTTATGTTAGAGTTATCAACTCTATTCTTATTTTTTCTCCATTTGAGGCAGGCATAGCTAGCATAGCACATAGCTTAGATATAGTTATGCACATTTTCTTAGGTATGTCTAATTTACATAATTGAGGAACAGGATGGTCATGTTCCTGTGTCTTTGTTATTGGCATATGACTTCCAGACAACTGGTCAGGCATATCAGATTTCACTACCTTGTTGATTGGAATGTGAAACTATCAGTGCTGTAAATCACAAAAACAATAGGATATTGTCCCAAAGTTTAAGAATGTGGGTAGAAATACAAATATATCCAAATATATATCTATCTAAAATGCATAGTATCTGGCAATACATAAAAAATTATCAGAAGTCAAAAGAGGTAGGAAGAGACTTCCAGCAAGATGGCGAAGGAGCAGGTTGATCTGTAATACTTTTTGGGAGAGGGAGTGACCATAGGGATTCTTGCTCTCCCCTGGTGCCTCCTGCTGCCACCACTGATAGCCTGCTCTTTGGCCAGTTGCACAGGTCTGAGGACTGGCAGAAAATGGCCCCACACACAGCTCTGTTTGCTCGGCCGCTGCCGCTACTGCAGCCACTGGCCACGTTGACCTGTGGGCTGAAGGTCCTTGGTTCCACGCACTGCCCTGCTGGCTCATCAGATGCTGCTGCTGCTGCCTCCCGCAGTCGCTACCCTGCCGGGATTGGTTCCAGATTCCCGGGCCCTGGAGTTCTTTCCAGGCACTATACTGCTGAAGAGGCCGTGGCTTTCCACTGTTCCTTCCTGTGGCTGCTCCCTCCCTCTGCCCAAGGTGGCCCCCAATTCCAGCCCAGGGAGCTCCAGGACCCCATGCCTCCTACACAGTTCCACCCAGCACGAGCCACCCACTGCCACATGGACCTGCAACTCCTGACTGTCCCACACTCCACATGCCCCAGTTTGACTTGGCGGGTGAGTTGGAGAACAGTTAGCCCTGAGATCACACAGAGACTGTGTTAACCCACCCAGCACGCTGCTCTACCTAGTTCTACCTACCTCCAGCTTGATATCTAAAGTAATAAAATCAAACTGGGAGAGACCAAAACCCCTTTCCCCTGCTAGATCAGACACAGGCCAGATGTGAATGACAGACTTCTCAGGCAACAAGCTGACTGAGCTTAGATCTGATCAAGCCTACCCCAACAGCAGGCCTGGGGGATCAGATCCTAGCAGTGAATAACCCTACCAGCCTGAAATGAAAACTAGAGATCAGGACTGAAAGGAAACTGGACTTACAGAAATGATCTAAGAGCAGGCTTGGTTCCCTTGTTTTTATTTTTTTCTATTTGTATGTTTGTTTTACTTACCCTTTTTCTTTTTCCCTCTTTTTTTCTCTCTTCTTATTGTTATGGATAGTGTTATCATACTAGCTTTGCCTCTGTTAGTTTACTGATTTTTTTTGTCCTTTAGACTTCATGCTTGTGTAAAGGAATAGTACCAATAAGGAGGCTGATTGATTGGCTTGTGTGTCTGTATGATTGTCTGTATGCTTTAGTTTTTTGTTTGTTTGTTCTTTTGGCTTTTCTTCCTTACTCTTTTCTGTCTTTGTGTCTCTTTTCATTTATCAGTCAATATGTATGTCTGTTTCTCCCTCATACTCTTCTCACTCTTCACTTTCCTATTCCTCCCCTTCCCTGGTCCATCCCTTTCCTTTTTCTTACCACATTTTGCTTTCAGGGAGTAAACCTACTCCCCCACTGCATGGACAGATTGCAAGGCAGTGGGAAGTAGGTTCCAGAATATTCATACACCTGTCAGTGGATACAGTGATCTGCAAATAGATTTTGAATCACAGCTTCCCCCTCAATTCAATCTCAAAACTGAAAAAAAAAGAAAAAGTACAATCCTCAACCCACAGTCAAGCTTCAGAACTTAACAAAGCTAGAGGATTCACACAAGGAAGATTAGGAGATCAAGCAAACAGAAGTAAAGCAACCCTGCCACCCCTGAACAATGAAATTTAAAAGGGGGAGGGGAGGAAAAAGTGAGGAGGAAAATATACACAAATGAAGAAAAACCACAAGAAAAATATAGGTCTCCCACAGACCCCTGGGAGACCAGACACTGAGAAAACAGACTTCGGAATGCAAACAATGAAGAGCCCCCAGAATGATTGGTCACATACTACAAACCGAGACATCAAGACACTAATAAAAATAATAAAAATAATTGAGAAGAGTCAAGAGGAAAATAGGAAGGAGTTGATAACAGAGATAACAGCAGTAAAGAATACTGTAATTGAAATAAATAACAAACTAATAAGCATGGAAAACAGAATTTACCAAGCAGAAGAAAGAATCTCAGAGCTTGAGGACTAAAATACAGAACTAACCCAAACTGTCCAAACCATAGAAAAGAAGCTTAAAAAGACAGAACAAAACCTTCAAGAGATGAGCAATTACTTCAAACCTAAGAGTAATTGAACTTCCTGGGGCAGAAAAAGAGACAGAGACAACCCTGGAATAAACATTCCATGAAATTATTCAAGAAAACTTCCATCATCTCATCAGTGACATGAAAATTCAAACACAAGAGGTTCATAGAACCCCTGCAAGACAATATATGGCAAGACCAGCTCCCAGACACATAATAATTCACTTAAACAAGGTAGGTATAAAAGGAAAAATTCTAAAGGTAACAAGAGAAAAAGATCAGACTACCTACCGGGGAAGACCAATTAGAATAGCAGCAGATTTATCTACAGAAACCCTTCAGGCTAGAAGAGCTTGGAGCCGAGTCTTCAAAGTCCTCAAAGATAATCAGTTTCAACTAAGAATAACTTACCCAGCTAAACTAAGATTCATCAGCGAGAGAGAATTAAAATCTTTCCCAGACATTCAATCCCTAAAAGCGTACGCTGCCTCTAGGCCAGTCCTACAAGAAACACTTAAGAAAGTATTAAACACAGAAGAAAGGGAAAAAAGAACAACATTCTTCACAAGAGTGTAGGAAAAGGATTGAAAACACATATGAATCAACCCAAAAATTAAAAGAAACACAGCAAACAAACAGGATCAACAACACCTCTGTAAGAACCCCATGACAGGGATAAACTCTGACATTTTAATAATTAACCTGGATGTGAATAGACTAAATGCACCACTGACAAGACAAAGAATGGCAAAATGGATAAAATATCATAAAGCAACAGTATATTATCCCCAAGAGACTCATCTTACCAGAAAGGACATTCACAGACTCAAAGTAAAAGAATGGGAAGCAAAATTTCAGGCAAATGGAACACAAAAGAAAGCTGGAGTTGCAATTTTAATCTCAGACAAAATACCCTTTAAGCTATCAAAAATTTATAAAGATGAAGAAGGTCACTATATAATGATAAAAGCTTTAATCCATCAACAAGAAATATCCATCCTAAACATATATGTACCAAAAAAGGAACACCAAAGTTCATAAAGCAGCTTGTATGGAAACTTAAAAAAAAGATTGACCCTAACACTATCATGGCTAAGGACTTTAATACCCCACTCAAAACCCTGGACAGATCATCAAGACAAAAAAACCAGTAAGGAAATCCAGAACCTCAATAAGACTCTTGAACAAATGGACCTAATTGATATCTACAGAACACTCCACCCAACAACCACAGAATGTACATCACTATGACCATGGAACATACTCCAATATTGACCACATCATTGGCCATAAATCAAACATGAGCAAATTTCATAAGACTGAAATTTTGCCACGCACCTTCTCAGACCACAGTGGAATAAAAATAAATATCAACACCAACAAAGTTCCTCACAAAGACATGTACACTAAATAGTAGAATGCTGAGCAACTCTTGAGTCAATGATGAAATCAAAACAGAGATTAAAAGATACCTGGAAACAAATGAAAAAGAAGAAACATCTTACCAAAAACTCTGCAATGTAGTAAAAGCAGTAGTAAGAGGGGAGTTCATATCTCTGAAAAACACACATGAAGAAAATGGAAAGATCACAAGTTAACAACTTAACAAGTCACCTAAGGAAGCTGGAAGTGCAAGACCACCAAAACCCTAACTTCAGCAGAAGAATCCAGATCACCAAAATAAAAGCCCAAATCTAGGACACTGAAGACAAAAAGATAATACAAAAAATAAATGAAACAAAAACTGGTTCTTTGAAAGGATAAACAAGATAGATGGTCCCCTAACCAAACTGACCAAGAAAAAGAGAGAAAAAGCCCAAGTAAACTCAATCAGAACACAAAAGATTTGAAGTCACAACCGACCAGGGAGAAATTCAAAAGCTTATCAGAGACTACTATGTAAAATTGTATGGAAACAAACTTGAAAACCTAAATGAAATGGAGAACTTTCTGACATCACACAAACTCCCTAGGTTGAAACAAGAAGACGCTGAGACCCTAAATAGACCAATAACAATCAAGGAAATTGAATGTGTCATCAGAAAACTACCACCACCAACAACAAAAAAAGACCCTGGACCAGATGACTTTTCAGCAGAATTCTACAAAACATACAAGGAGGAACTGATACCAATCCTATTGAAAGTATTCTGGGTGATTGAGAAAGATGACACTCTCCCCAAATCATTTTATGAAGCTAACATCACATTGATACCAAGCCAGGTAAAGATCCAGCAAAGAAATAGAACTACAGGTCAATATCTTTGATAAACATAGATACTAAAATTCTCAACAAGATCCTAACAAACCGGATTCAACAACGCATCTCAAAAATCATCCATCATGACCAAGTAGGCTTCATCCCTGGGATGCAAGGCTGGTTCAACATTCATAAGACCATAAACATAATTAAATACATCAACAAATGTGAAAACACAAATCACAGGATTATATCATTAGATGCAGTAAAAGCTTTGGATACAATCCAGCACCCCTTCTTGATAAAAAACCCTGGAACATCTAGGCATATGTGGAACATTCCTCAAAATAGTAAAGGTCATCTACAAGAAACCCACAGCCAGCATACTCCTAAACAGACAGAAATTGAAACCATTTCCCCCGAAAACTGGAACAAGACAAGGATGCCCACTCTTGCTCCTCCTGTTCAACATAGTTTTGGAAGTCCTGGCTAGAGCAATCAGAGAAGAGAAGGTGATCAGGGGTATCCAGATAGAAAGAGGAAGTCAAGTTATCTCTCTTTGCAGATGACATGATTGTATACCTTGAAAACTCAAGAGAATCTGCCAAAAACCTCCTGGCACTGATAAAGGACTTTGGCAAAGTCTCAGGGTATAAAATAAATGTACAAAAGACAATTGCATTTCTATACACCAACAATAAACAAACAGAAACCCAAGTAAAAAACACAATTCCATTTACAATAACCACAAAAAAATGAAATAACTTGGCATCTTCCTAAACAGGGACGTATAAGACCTTTGCAATGAAAACTACAAAACACAGCTCAAAGAAATCTAAGATGACACAAACAAGTGGAAAAATATTCCATGTTCATGGATTGGAAGAACCAACATTGTTAAGATATTCACTTTACCTAAGGCAATCTACAGATTTAATGCAATATCATCAAATTACCAGCAACATTCTTCCCAGGCCTAGAAAAAACATACAGGAATTCATATGAAAACATAAACAGCCAAAAATAGCCAAAGCAATCCTTAGCAAAATAAAAAAAACAAAGCAGAGGGTATCACACTCCCAGACTTTAAACTATGCTATAAAGCTACAATAATCAAAACAGCCTGGTATTGGTACAAGAACTGACCTATAGACCAATAGAATAGATTTGAGATCCCAGAAGCAAAATCTCAATTTCTCAACCAACTCATCTTCAACAAAGCCTCTGCCACCCACTACTGGGTAGAGGAGAACCTATTCAGTAAATGGTGCTGGGAAAACTGGCTGACCACATGCAGGAGATTGAAACAGGACCCCCACCTATCCCCTATCCCCATACACAAATATTAACTCTAAATGGATCACAGACCTAAATGTAAAACCTCAAACTGTAAGAACCTTAGAAAATGCAGGAGAAATTCTTATGGAAGTTGGAACTGGCAACCAATTCCTGATCAAAACTCCAAGTGACCAGCCCATAAGAGATAAGATAGACAAGTGGGACCTCATTAAACTGAGAAGCTTCTGCAAAGCCAAAGAAACCATCAAGAGAGCAGAGAGACAGCCCACAGAGTGGGGAAAAATATTTACCAACTCCATGTCTGACAAAGGCCTAACATCAGGAATCTACCTGGAACTCAAACATGCTGAAAAGAAAGAAAGCAAACAGCCCCATTACAAAGTGGGCAAAAGTTATGAATAGTCGTTTCTCAAAAGAAGACATGCAAGCCACCAACAGACACATGAAAAAATGTTCAGCATCACTAATCATCAAGGAGATGCAAATTAAAACTACATTGAGATACCACCTAACTCCAGTCAGAATGGCCATCATCAATAACAAAAAATAACAGATGTTGGAGAGGATGTGGCCAAAAGGAAACACTTCTACACTGTCAGTGGGAATGTAAACTAGTACAGCCTCTGTGGAAATCAGTGTGGCGATTCCTAAAACTCCTAAAAATTGACATTCCATATGATCCTGCAATCCCCCTACTAGGAATATACCGGAAGAACTCAGGTCACTCTATAAAAAAGATACCTGCATACGTATATTTATCACAGCATTTTTCACAATAGCAAGAACATGGAACCAACCGTGCTGCCCATCAAAAGAAGACTGGATAAAAAAATGTGGTACATATAAACAATGGAGTATTATGCAGCCAGAAAGAAGAACAAAATCATGAATTTTCCATCAACGTGGATGGAATTAGAGCTTATAATACTGAGTGATCTCTCACAGAAACAAAGAGATGAATATCACATGTTCTCACTCATAAGTGGACCTTGAACAACTCCCATATTACTGTAGGAAAGGGATTGAAACTGTGGGGAGGGGGTTGGGGGGATATCTGGGATTGACGGTAGTTGACATTCACCTGGGAAAGGGGGGCACACCTCATCAATAAAGGTACTTGCACAATGAACATTTGTATACCTAACCTTGAATTGAACCCCACAATTTCAAAATATAAATAAAAAAAATAATAACATTTATTTGTATTATATCTGAATCAAAAAGAGATATGACTAAATCTATTTTTTCATTGTTATACCTCTAAAAGATAATTAAACATTTAGAACAAAAATAATAAGAATGCATCAAAAGTATATATTTAACTGTCAGATGTACAAAGCTTAGTGAAGGTCAAGAGAGATAAAATAGATGTATAATGATGACAGGTTCTTACAAAATACATGAAATGGTAAAATATTAGAATTTATCCTGTGATAGCTAAACATGTACATTGTTAAACTTAAAGCAAACACTAAAAATAAAAATAGAAATGTAGCTATTAAATTAATAATATAGATAAAATGAAATCTTAATATTAATCAATACAAAAGTAGTAATAAAGAGAGAAATAAAGATCAGATAGGGCAAATTTTAAAATGGTGGAGTTAAATTCAATCATGTAAATAATTACATAAATGTTAATCAGTTAATCACTCACTTAAAAATCAGAGATTGTCGGTATGTAGAAAAGAATTCATCTTGATCAAAGATAGGTCGAGTTTTTGCTCTTGGTTTCCAGCATCTAATCTGTGTCATTGACAGGAGTGTCCTTCTTTAGAGTGAACCTTCCCACAACTGGCGGTCTTAGATTAAGAGCTGGCCATGAGAGAAAGGTTAACAATGTGGTTTAGGATGGTGCTTGGCCACTTCAGAGTGAGGGATTTATGTTGTATCAATTAATAGGAAGATTGAGTTCAAATACATCAACAATCCAATAATCAGTCAATCATGCCTACAAAACAAAGAGTCAATAAAATCTCTGAATGTCAATATTTCAGTGAATGTCCCTGGTTGGTTGTTGCGATAAGTACATTGCCATGCTAACAAAATTAAACATCCCTTGAAGTCTATATGGCTTCAAATATCATATATGAAGTGATATATTTAACCCTAAGTGTTACATAATTATAGAAAAAAAATGTCAAACTGATAAATAATTATTGTGAACCAAAGATGGTAGTATCAGCATTGCAGGTAGAGGTGCATAATTTAAAAGGAATTTTTAATATAAAAATACTAGTTTGAATTTGAAAATCAAAACAACATTTTAGCATTTTTGTAATACAGATTTCTGAAAATAGAGCAAAAAAAAATTTTTAAACTTGTAATAGATTGACAAAAAAATATCATTACTCTCAATCAAGATCATAACCCACTGAGAAAGTATGACAGCTACATACTAATATAAAATAAAATTGAATTTGGAAAAACAGAGAAATATGCTGAAATGTGTCCAGATAAAAAGATCAGAATAATGAAATGCAATTGTATACCTAACCCTTAACTGCACCCCACAACTTCACAATAAAAAAAAATAAAATTAAAAAACAAAAAAAGATCAGTATAGTAAAGAGATCCCAAGTTCGTATTACATAGGAAGAATTAGTAGAAAGGAGGTTATGATTTTTATTTAATAGAATAAAATACTGATTAGAGAAGAAAGTGGTTTCTAAATATTTGAACAAATGTCATATGTAAGTGGGAATGTATTTGTTTGGAATTTTCAAAGCCCTAGGTCCTTCTGTGTAGAATTTACAAAAACAGCTGTTTTCTTGACTCTCAGGATGTTAAGACTCCACCTCTTCTAAACTCCGTACTGTGAGGGTTAACTAAATAGCATCTTTGGAGTGGGGTGGTGGAGTGGCAATAGCACCATTGTCATTTAAGAAGTAAGAGCTGTGAATCAATGTGAAGGATTCCAGCACAGCACATTAAATTAAACTTGTTTTCAAGTCTCTTGCTATCAATCTCAATCCTCAGTCACCAACTGTCTTCCATCTGTGCAATACAAAGACTATCACAATTTGGACCTGAAATGAAACGAAAGTGATATGTTTGATAGGAGAATTTTCTGACAGTAATTTTAATTAAGGCATGGAATATGTAACCAATGAAATCTCTCTATTGGAGATCTTCACAAGCAGGTCACCATCTCCTCTTCCAGGTTTATATGGGAGGTTTAAATTTTCTTGCAAGCATGAAGGTAGACGTAATGACTTTTTTTTTTTTTTGAGTTGGAGTCTCACTCTGTCACCCAGACTGGAGTGCAGTGGCACGCTCCTGGCCACCACAGCCTCACCCTGCTGGGCTCCAGCGATCCTTCCACCTCAGCCTTCCAAGTAACCTGAACTACAGGCGTACGCTATCACACCAGGCTAATTTTTGATTTATTGTAGAGATGAGGTCTTGCCAAGTTTCCCGGGCGGGTCTCGAAGCGCAGATTCAGGAACTTATTCTTTATAAAAGCAACACTTTATTTACTCAGCTTCATCTAGGAATAAATTGCTGTATAAAGAAAATTTTGCAAGAAAATAATTTATTTTCAATGCTAATGCAAATACTTTTGCTATAAATCTTTCAAAAGTTTATTTAAAATATGTAAAATTATTCAAAATTTTTTAAAAGTTTTATTCATTGGACAAAGTTATAATTAAGACCTTACCTATTTTAATGCACTGAATATATTAATTCTCTCAAATAATTATAAACTATGTTTTTTCTTACATTAAATGATCTTACATTACAATGAAGCCTAAAAATCTCTTCTTTCTTTACAATTGAACTCCCCAGAGTCATATTTAATTACTGTTGATGTGAGTATATTTTAAAGTTTCCACTTCCATTTTTAAAAATTTACATCTGGTTTTTGCTGGGAAAGCTGATAATTTGGGTTTTTAGAATTGTCTCTGAAGTAAGAGTAAATAAGAACTGAATGAGAACCTGACGCTGTTGTTAAAAATTAAAGTGTAGGATCATTATCTAAGATTTTCCCCCCTCAATTTTGTTTTTTAGTAACTACTGAATAGTCCCTCATAATTGTCATTTAGACGAATGAATGCTAATGTGTCAGTTATCTTCTGCTGTGTAACAAATTACCCTCACAGTTTAGCAGCTTAAAACAATACACATTTATTATCTCACTGTTTCTGTGAGTCAGGAATCTGGGCACAGATTAATTAGGCTCTATGTATCACAGTGTCTTACAAGGCAGCAATCAAGATCCGAGGTCTCATCTGAAGGCTCCCCTGGGGAAGAATTCACTTCTAAGATCACTCATGTGATTGTTGATAGAGCTGAATTCCTCATTGCTGCTGAAAGGAAGGCCTCAATTCCTCACTTGCTATTGGCCAAAAGACACCCTTAATTCTATGCCATGTGAATGAGCCTCTGAAATATATTATCTGCTTTATCAAAGCCAGTAAGAGAGAGCCTTCTAGCAAGGCAGAAGTCACAATCTTTTATAACCTAATCACAGGAGTGATAGCCTATCACTTTTGCCATATTAGAAGCAAATTACTAGATCCAATCTGCAAACCAAAGGGAGTTGATGACACAAAGGCATGAATACTGGGAAGTGGGTCTGACTGAGATCCATGTCAAAAGCTGCTTACCATAATTACTACACTTCCCTAATTGTTCAGTCAGGCAGGCATAAAGGACATTTATGCACAGCTGAAGGACATTATCGGGTATATTTGAATGATGCAATAAAATGTATGAGATCCAGTTTAACAGAAAGGAGCAAACCAAATAAAAATTTTAAACTGATAAAAATTAGACATCTATGTAAATTGTACTGTTGAGTGAGAACAATATGTTGGACCTAAGGAGTATTACAGCATGTGTGTGGTATGGATGAAACCACAAAACCAGAGATTCAGGCCAAGGATTTGAGTAGGCATGTCCTGGAGACTGAGCAGCTTACAGAGGATAAGTAGAAGTTTGAAAACAGAAGGTAGTAAGCTGTGGTGGGAAGTATAAAAATGAACAGGTAGCACATTTAGTCTTAACTTAGGTCTCTACTTCTTTGTTAAAATGTAGTCTTGCATGTGCCACTTAAAGTATCAGTTTCAGAAATAACAGAAAGTAAAAGTGAATTCATTCCTGGAGGTTTGGATTAGATGGTGGGATAAGACTCATTTCTGCTCTCAGAGCCACAAATGAACTACTGATGTACGGTATGCCAAAGTCTCAGCCTTCGCTAAGCATAAAGTCTCTCTTTTCAATAGCTTACATTGACTCGCAGTGGAAACTGGTTGAAAAAATAGGCTAAATCTTACCAGTACTTTCAATGTAACCAGGTGTTCACAGTCATAAGTACATAGATAGCATGAATAAAAGCTATGGAACCCAAGTTCAATTCAGAATCAGAGTATTTAAAATAAGTAAATACAAGCCAAAGCTCAACTCAGACTCAGAGTATTTAAAAGATGTAAATACAATTAAGTGGAAAGAAACAATTGTAATTTAAAGGTGACAGATGTATCCAGACTAGAAAGACACAACACAGAACTTTGATCTTATATAAGAACCATCTCTTTTGCATTTCAGTTTAAATTTTTTTTCAGGAAAAAATATAACTGATTCTCAAAGGAGTTGAGAGGCAATTATGGCATAGCTCACAGACATATTTGTTATACCCTCAGTAATTAAATGGCATATCTATCTAGTGGAGAAAAAAGAAAAACAAAGTAATGTTTTGGAATAAAACTATACCCTGTTTATTTTATATTATGCATGTGATGATGATGCTAATGATCAAGGATAGGGATTGCAGATAGCTACTTCCCAATACCACTGTCTCAAACACATAAATAAATGTGTCCATGGGCAGTGCACATTCAAGAAAGCATAATGTTAAAATATTAAATATCAGCTTACTTGCAGGTATTTATTCCTTTAATTTTTTTAATTTTCAGTTAGCTGATGATCTAAAGAAGAGACCAACACAACTAGTGAAATTAGAAATGTGATAATTCTAAAAATGATATTTGGTTAAAGTTAAAGTTTGACATTTCAGTACTTATTATTAGATATACCTCCTTTAGATACAATTATATATAGAAAATGTATATGACTGTATCTACCCACCCTATTTAGTTATTTGGCTGAGTGAACTTCATAAGTGTAGTTTGCATTCCATTTTCATTGTATACGCTATCTAGAACATTTTAGTCATTTTCAGAGAATAAACTCCCATCTTTATAGTTTCCACTCCAGTTTTTATTTATTTATTTATTTATATTTTTTGAGTTGGAGTCTCACTCTGTCGCTCCCGGCCACCACAGCCTCAACCTGCTGGGCTCCGGTGATCCTTCCGCCTCAGCCTTCCAAGTAGCCGGAATTACAGGCATGCGCTACCACGCCCTGCTGATTTTTTGATTTATTGTAGAGATGAGGTCTTGCTGCCTGGGCGGGTCTCGAACCCACGGGCTCAGGCAATCCACTCACCTCAGCCTCCCAAAGGCGTAGGATTACAGGCTGAGCCACCGAGCCCGGCTCCACTCGTTTTTATATCTCTACCCTTCCTTTAAAGCTCTAGATCAGTATTTTCATCAGATCACTGAGCAACTTCATCTGGGGGTCCCGGAGATATGAGAGATTCAGCATGTCTAAAATTAAATTCTCTTTCTCTTTTACTGTACTTTTCTGTTTGTATTTTCAATCTAGCATGAAATTGTCATCAGGCGGCCAGTTGCCTTAACCATCCCTGGCATCTTTTATTTTTTTATTTTTTATTTTAAATATGTGGGGTACAATTCAGGTTAGGAACATAAGTGGTCATTGTACAGGAAAGTTTGGGCCTTCCTTTGATACCCACTTCACCTGGTTTGTGAACGGGTACCCTTACTGATATTATGTGGGCCCCCTCCTTCCACTGGCAGTGTCCCACTACTGCCAATCTTGTTCTTATAATATTATGGTAAATGTTCAGGATCTGCTTATGAGCGAGTACATGTAGTACTCAGATCTTTGTTTCTGTGATAGATTACTTAGTATTATAGACTCTAAATCCATTCAAGCTGTGTAATATTCCATTGTGTATATGTACCACACTTTCTTTATCCAGGCCACTTTTGATGGTCATCATGGTTGGTTCCATGATTTTGCTATTATAAATAATGCTATAACAAATACGCATGTGAAGGGATCTTTTTAATAGAATGATTTGAGTTTCTCCAGGTATATTCCCAGAAGGGGGATTGCTGGGCCATATGAAGGGCGATTTTTAGATCTTTTGGGAATCACCACACTCTTTTCCACAGAGGTTGTACTAGTTTACACTCCCACCAACAGTGCAGAAACATTCCCTTACAAACAACCCTATTAAAACGTGGGCAAAAGATACGAATAAACACTTCTCAGAAGAAGACATATGTGCAGCCAACATGACATCTTTCTTACCACTGCCACCCCTACAATCAACAAAGGCTGCATCCTATTCCACATCCCTGTGCCTGGATGCCCTGCTCAATGCCCACTGCTATGCCCTCATCCAAGTGCTTATCATTTCCCCTGAGGCTACCAAAGTAACTTTGTAATTGCTCATGTTTGTTTTCCCCCAATCTCTCCCCTTACACATCTTTTTTTTTCCCTTTGTGCCAGAAACATTTTTTAAAATGTGTGTCTTATGTGTGTTGCATGCTGCTTAAAAGCCCACTTTATTATCTATAGAATAAGTTCAATGTCCTTAGATTATACTGTAAGATTCTTCACATTTTCTGGTCCCAGTTATCTTTTCAGACTCATCCCTTGACAATTTTCTTTCTGTCTGCACAAACTTCCTGTGTGTGCTTCATGCTTTTAAAAATGTCTTAAAGGAGTCTTCTTTTTTCTGCTCACTTTGCCAAACTCATACAACTTCCAAGCCCCATAAAAAAAAAATGCCTGGTCTTCTATGAAATTTTCAGCAGTTTGAAAGTCAGGATAAGTTATTACAATTTATTTTTACCATTTGTATGTGGTAAATATGTCTATCAAACAATATCAATTATATTATGAAATTAATATTTGCTCATGACATTCCCTCTAATAGACTCTAAACTGTTTATGGGTGAGCAGTGATTTTTCCACGTTTGAGACTTTATATTTGAGCAATATATATTAGTTGAACAAATAAATAAATGCATGCTTTTATAAGTAATGAAGCACTGAATTTTGTAGGTAATGACTACTTTATTCAGTGTTCCCCTTTTCTATTATCAAAGACCAAGCTACCTACATAATCTTATTCCTACTAATGTTGCCAGCTTTTTATAAAATGCCATTTTTTGAGACTTCTTAGTATCTATATTTTAACCATTCTGTCTCTAAGGTTGAAGTGGTAGCTGGTGTATAATTTATTGGCAAATACAAATTTTCTTAAATTTTTTACTTTTTATATGCATATTGTACGTCAGGACATGTGTGTTTCCCATAAGTCAAGAATAGATGCTTACAAATTTCTAGGGTAGCCTCTCTATGGGCTTCTGGGGGAAAGAACAACACTGTTTCACCAGGAATTTTTCTAAACTCTGTAGCCAAACATATGCCTTTGGGTCATGTTCCTAGATGTTCAACTGTTGTCCTCAATGCATCTCTAACACTTTTAAAAAATGGATAAAGGGCTAAGATCTAATATTGCAGTTATACATACATAAGAAAGTGGAGAAATACCTATTTACATCTTCATTAAGAAGCAAATATTCCTCTACATAGAGGAAAGGCTTTAAGACTGGTGATTTTATTTCGTTGGGAATGCTGGAATGCATACAGTCCAGCAGATCTACATAACTTATTTTGCTGCATTGTGTCTTAACTCCCTAAAACTTTTAATTAATGATGCAAAGAGAGAGACCAAGGATTGGGTTCTTTCAGTCAGTACAGAGCAAATAATAATGAAAAAGCATGCTCTATTGAATAAAAACAGAGAATTTGCGTGGAAGCTCACTCTAGAACTTTGGTATATTGTCATTCAGTGTCTGCTTCAATAGCTTGCCTACTTCTCAAAGAATTTCCAAACTATTACAGGAGATGCGCTATCTGGAAAGAAAGACTTCTACTTGTGATACATTCAGATGCTGAAAATTTTGAAAAATTGAAGCTCATTGGATTCCAAAAGATCAAAGCCTCAGAAAGCTTCTAAACCAAGAGAGTTTTGCCAATGTCGGTGAGTCAAAATCTGAAAACTAAGTTAGAAACACATCTTTAACTTGAAAAAGAATATATTTTCAGAATTTGGTGACTATCAAAGCATAGTAAGTTGAAGCTTTTTATATATGTGCATATGCATATGTAGGAATTGTTAGGATAGAAAGAGGTTCGTTTTTAGAATAGAAAGATGTGCACTATGTGATATAATATGTGGGTATAGGCTGCCTACTCTATTAATTTATTAACCAATTCATCTATTCAGCATGTATCATTTATAAGTTTAAAATAGCTATTGCTTACTTACTATATATCTGTGATAGACATTAGAGATATTCTAGTGCATATGATCAGTTCCCTAACCTTGTGGATCTTTCAGTTCAATAGAAAATAAAGACAAGTGAGTAGAGAAAACAAGAATCTAAGAAGAACTAGGATAACTGAAGAAAATGGAAATCTAAAGGGGCACCAAACAGGACACCTAACTCAGATTTGGGTCAACACACTTTGGAAGAAGAAATGTCTCAGGAGGATGGTGGCAAGGAATTGCATGCAGACAGAATATGAAAATTTTGAAATATCTGAATGGAGAGAAAGCATGTTGGATGACTGCAAGAATCTAAGAATCGCTACACCAAAAGAGAACAGCAAGAGCTTGATGAGACTCTAATGAGTGGTTAATGGTTTTTGTGAATTCAGTCCCAGATATTTTCTTTTTGACTACTAGGGAACATAACTGTTCCACTGAAGGATAGAAGGACAGACTGGTCACTTTTAGTAACTCTACTGAGCATGGGACCAGAAATATTTTAAGAGGAATATTTTCCCAATAACTTTTGGCAGAGTGGCAGGATGAGGATGTTAGGCATAAGGCACTGACGGAAACCAAGAAACAGACACATGCCTTCTTCTGACTAGTTGGTACCAACTACAGTTTCAAGAGTGAGGAGGGATATGGGTATGGTTAGCTGCATCCAACTCCTGTCTTCCTTCTATGCAAAATCAATATTTATCATCAATTCTACCCAGCTTGTGGGTCACAGAGGAAACCAATTCCACTCCTGTTACAGGAACAGGTCCAAGAGTTCAATGATTATCTTATCTTTCTGCAAGTGATCAGTTCAGGAATAGGCTTGTGATCTAGTTTTGGCCAATGTAAAGTGGAAAGAAGACATTTAATCCTCTGGATAAGTTCTTATGACTTTTTCTTGTTTTGATCTGAATAATTTCATGTTTAATTGACTGTAGCTGATACATTAAAAACCCGTGGGTGATGCTGTCATCTGGTATGTAAGGGGACATAGTGTATAGTTGCACTAACTCAAAAGTTACTAGCTCTAGGTGGTTATTTAAATTTAACTTACTGAACATTAAATAAAACAACAAATTAGTTCCTAAATTACAGTAGCACTTTTCCAGTATCACAGGTGCCTAATAGCTAACATTGGATAGTGCTGATAAAGAATGTTTCTGTTATTGCAGAAAGTTCCATTGGACAGTGTTAGTCTAGAGAATCACAGTGAAATAGCACTGGAAACATTAGATTAAATCAACCCTGAAGCTTGTCCTACCTCTGGACTTCCAGACCAATAAATGTCATTGTTGTTTAAGCCAGTGTGAGTTCAGCTTTCAATTCCTTCCAGCTGGAAGTGTTCTAGCTAATTAGAGAGTTAAGCTGTTTAGATATTTAGATATTTAGATATTTAGAGAGTTAAGCTGTTTAGATATTAAAAATTAAGATATTTGGCACACCCGATAATAACTGTTATCACTTAAATGATAGATCTTATCATTGCATCTGGTCCTTTAATAGGCACTGGTATGTCTTTGGAAACTAAAAAAGGAATGATAGAATAAATTGCAAAGCTTCTTTCGCTTAATACTATATGTTTTTCTCACACACACAAAAGTTTTTTGGTTTATTGGGTTTTTTTTCTGAGATTAAATAAATTTGGGGGATATTTGAAATAAAATGCAACATTTTTCAAGTTTTCTGCTTAAAATCCTATTGAAGCAACCAAGAAAGGACTCTTAGATTTAACAAGACAAAGGTCAGCATCTCTTTAAAGCCAGATAGCCTCATATGGTTTAACATCAGATGTAACTGTCAACCCTCTTGCACACCATCCCTTCCTATTTGTCATATTTAGGTGCAGGATGGGATTCATTAAAGGGCAATGTAACAATAGGGGGCAATTATATTTTTATCATGAAGCAATCACTTTTCTCAGAAAAGCTCAGGCACCCATCTGGGGCTCTTGCCCTAGGGGGGCAGTTTTCTTTTGATAATCTCACCTATTGAACTGTCATGTTCCATTGCTCAATTAATTTAGCCCAGTAGATGGTTCAATAAAAAGCGTTCCCTCTATTCAGACGATTTGATGACTCTCTCTCTGCTCTTTCAGACCAAGCACAATGAAATCGTGGGCATGAGTTCCTGCTGCTGCACACAAAAGCTCTCAGACCTCTGGCTGCCCTGGGGTGTCCTCCCCCTGGCTCTGTGCTGTAAGGCAGATGGAGGGGGAGTGTCGTTGATCTTTCCTTCTCTCTCTAGAAACAACCAAGCTGACTTTTCTGCAGTCAGGACATTCAGGTTAAACAAATAACTAAAGTGTCAGATTGAGAGCTGAGTCACAAATCTGATCCCAACAACTCAAAAATAAATTCTTGTTTTTGTGACAAAGAATGATCTTACCTGCTTTATGCAACATCCAAAATGTTTATTTCAGGCCTATATTAAAATATGTCTTTGAATGCAAATAATGGTAAACAGCTACTTCATTTAACTACCACTTTTTAAATTGTCCTTTAATAATTAAATTAAATGTGATAATGCCTGAAGTTTAAAAATTCAAAAAGATACATCGAATAAAAAGCAAAAAACAAAATCCTCTCCTTCCAACCTTATCACCATTACTCTTTTTTTTTTTTTTTTTTTTTTGAGTAGGAATCTCACTCTATCTCCTAGGCTGGAGTGCAGTGGCACACTTACAGCACCACAGCCTTGACCTTTTGGGCTCAGGTAATCCTTCTGCCCCAGCCTTCCACAAAGCTGGAACTACAGGCACATGCCACCATACCCAGTTAATGTTTTTGATTTATTGTAGAGATGAGGTCTTGCCAAGTAATTACAGTTACATTTGATTTCTGGTAGCATAAGTCTTCCTTCTTTATTTTTATTTTTTCAAAGTACTTGACTATTATTATTTTTTCCAGGTGATCTTTAGAATTAACCTTAACATTCACATAAGACAGTTTACTAATATTTTGTATTTGTTTTTGTGGATTTATAGAATAAATATGGAAAAACTGACATCGCCAAAACTGACTCCTCTCATCCAGACCCATGTTATGACACTCCATTTATTCTGGTCATGTTTTATGTCCTTTAATAAATTTTTAAATGTTTCTACATATTGGTCTTACATGTTTCTTAAAAAATTTACTCCTGCTTATTTATTCTGAAAGACTCTTGGGAATTTATTTTTATGGGTTTTAACACCAACAGACACCATCATACATTTTTGCCTTCACATGGGAAGCAGATGGATTTAACAGACTGCTAATCTTTTTATTGTTCTAAGCATGTATTCCAGAATGTTGGTCTTTCCTTTACTGAGATATATTTTTAAAAAATATTTTCCCCTTTATTTATAAATATATATTTTATATTTTGTATGTGCCCGGAGGATTTTTAGGCAGGTCACAGGAGATCAAGTACAAGAATGCTCATCACAGCTTGTATGTGTGTATATATATATGTGTGTGTGTATGTGTGTGTGTGTGTGTGTGTGTGTGTGATGGCATACAGTTAAGCTTAGTGTAGGTGTCTGTTTCTGAGAGAATTAATAAGCTATTGACAAGATGCACACGTAGCAAAACAGAGAGACCAGACTGAAGTTGGAAATAGAATAAGCAATTTAACACAATATTATTTATGCAAATTTAAGATACTCTTACACATACAAACAATAATATGTTACAGAGACACAAAGGAAAGTGTATGTGAAAACATATTAGAATGATAACTTGCAGAAGGCAAGAGAGAAAATAATGGGAATAGAAAGTAGGCATTTTGAGCAGGAGAGGCACTTTGCTTAGACCAGTGATGATAGGGAGCCAAGAACAGAGAAGTCAACTACATTAGGTCAGAACTTGCTTTTCACCTGAAAAACCTGGGAGCAAGGTTGTAAAAAATAGCCTAGTTGTACTGTAAGTTTGAATACTTTATTGTGTATTATGTGTTGTGTTATATGTAATGATATTTAATTATAACCCTGGTTTAATTATGCTCAAATTTAAAGAAGTTTTATGTGCATTTTATGGTTTTGCTGATGAGGAGCTTAACATTTCTATGTGATAAATTTCTATATTCATATGGAATAACTAAAGTACAGGAAGAAAAGTTTATTTTTTGCTCGCAATCAATTTCTATCAAGTCACATTGCTTTTTAAATCAGAGGAATCCTTATATGTATTATTATATACACAAGGCACTCAGGAATCTAAGGGTTTATAGAATACAAAGCAACTTCATCCTTGATTTTTGATATACATAGCACTCCATATTAGTTCTTTGTCAAAGGAGTGTACAATTAAAAAATTGCTAGATAAAATGCATTTATTTAATCGAGTCAGTGGAAAGTAAAGTTTGTATGTATGAATGAATGACATGTTTTCAATGATAAATTGTAGTCATGTTTTACAGAACAATTTTATCTATCTTTCAAGAGGAAATATTTACATTCTTTTAGAAGATTGAACTCTAGGTGATAAATTTGACATTACTTTTAGTAACTTGGGGGAAAAAATGAAGATTATAAATGAGAAATAGGGTTAAGTATGAAAATGTAAACTGATTTAGGGGGATAGATGTGGTTGGAGCTGGTGAGAAATTACCTAATCATCCTTCAAGAGACTGCATTTCCAAGTATTACATGTAAATTATAGTCAAGTGGCTCTTTTTCCTAAGGCATAAGTGTGAAATTTTCAAAGCTATGAAAACGGTTACACTAGAAGTAAAGTCAATCTATCTGGTATAGAATTTTCTTTAAAAAAAAGTGTCGTGGTAAAAATCCAAGATAATTTTTATATTGAAGTTCAATTACTTTCTCAAACATGCCTGAGTTCTAAGTTCTTGATGAATACTTCACAGGTTGAGAGACTGCAGCTTTGCGAGGGACTTAGAGATCACTTTGTTAGGTTTCTTGTCTTTATACAATAAAAAACAAAGCTGAAGCCACATTCTAAGATTGAGTATGAACACTGCATGATTCTAAAAGGGAGACAGTTCTGTCATATTTGCTTGGGGCTAACAAAGATATGGGGCTGAGAGTAGGAAAAGGTACATTTAGTTTATAAGGCATTGAGATTTGTGTGCATCAGGTGGAATCATATTTGTCATAGGATATCAAATAGGAGGAGAAACGTCTTACAAAGAAAACTAGAGAAGAACTCTCTTAAAAGCAGTAAGACAAACTTTGGGGAGGATTCATACTTAACTGCCATGTAGGGCTTGAATAATTAAAATCTATAATAAAAGTGATATCAGCCTTAATTGGTACTAAATGTGAATCTAAAGCAATTTAAATGGTGACAAATAGCACTTTAGATTCTTGGGAATTTAATCCAAGAGTGTCAAACTACATTATCATTCATCTTTCTATTTTATTTGGCAAGTGTGACTAGACTGTGATTGCATGAATATCCACCTCAATTTCTAAATAATATATTTTAATTAGACATCCATATTTATAGGTTGTTTTCTGACTTTCCCAGTGTGAGCTTTCCTGGAGTCCTTTTAGTCCTGAATCTTGATTAATACATCCTAGTCTCATTTTGAGATGATTGACATTAAAGTGCATCCTGAACCATTAACATGACATTTCTTAATCTTAGATAAAATATTTTTTAAAAATTGATTAAGCCGGGCTTGGCGGCTCAGCCTGTAATCCCACGCCTTTGGGAGGCTGAGGTGAGTGGATTGCCTGAGCCCGCGGGTTCGAGACCCGCCTGGGCAGCAAGACCTCATCTCTACAATAAATCAAAATATCAGCCGGGCGTGGTAGCGCATGCCTGTAATTCCAGCTACTCGGAAGGTTGAGGTGGAAGGATCGCCGGAGCCCAGCAGGTCGAGGCTGCGGTGGCCGGGAGCGGCCACTGCACTCCAGTCTGGGCGAAAGTGAGACTCCAACTCAAAAAAAAAAAAAAAAAATTGATTAGAGCAAAGAGGAGAGTAATATAGAAGAAAGCATAGATAGCAGAATATTTGGGTTGATTTATTACCTGTTATTTTGCAAAGTTATTAATTTTTCCAAATATGTGTTTCCTTCTATAACAAAATAAGAATGAGAATGCTTGTTCAATATGGGATTCATATTAGTGAATATATGTGACAAAAATATATACAGTGCTTTAAAATTATAAGTATTATCATCCCGTATATGAGGTACTTGAAATAAAACAGTAAAACACAGATATAAGAAGCAAGAAAACACAAGGACAAAAATCAAGAGAGTTATTTTGTCTAAGAATAGTTACTATAATGAAAGCAGCTGTTAACTTTGTGCTTCCTAGCAGAAAAAGTAAATAATAATAATAATACTATAGCATAAAGGGTCCAGGATAGGGTAGCAGGGGAAAAAGAAATTAGCAGTTTCAATGATAATCTGATCTTAAGCACAAAACTTTAAGAAAAACAATTTCTCAAAAAAAATTAATCAAGATCTGTTACAAATTTGTTAGTTTACTAAAAACTCATTGAAATGAGAGTGCAATAATATCACAATACTCAAATTTTACAAAACAAGGGAGATAAATTTGACTATACAAAGTTTACAATTTTTTGCATGTAGAAATAAATTACAGACTGGACTCGGTGGCTCAGCCTGTAATCCTAGCACTTTGGGAGACCGAAGCGAGTGGATTTCCTGAGCCTGCAGGTTTGAGACCAGCCCAGGTAACTTGGAGAGACCTCGTCTTTACAATAAATCTAAAACATTAGCTGGGCATGGTGGCGTTTGCCTATAGTTCTGGCTATGTGGAAGGTTAGGTGGAAGGATCATTTGAGCCCAGCAGGTGGCCATGAGTGTACCACTGCACTCCAGCCTGGGCAACAGAGTGGGACTCCAACTAAAAAAAAATTAAAAAAAATAAAAAATAAATAAAATGTGAAAAGACAAAATACAGTTGCGGAAAAAATATTAGCAAAGAATTACAGAAGTCATAAAAAATAAAGATAAGAAAGATATTCTTTACATTTAATGCAAAGTGCTCAATGATATTCAAGATCAACTAAGTGCAAGTTTAAAATATGAGATCATTTTTCATCTGTTAGTTTGGCAAAGATCAAACAGTTTGATAATCAGTTGGCATTGGTCTCTGATTGAGAAAAAACACTCATATTGCTAGTATTCAAATTGCCACCACTTATCAAAAGGAAATTTGGCAATATGTATGAATATTAAAACCACAATGCACCTTAACTTTGCAATTTTGCTTCTAAGATACGTAAACAAACATTTACATGAAGGTCCATGACAGCATAGTTTATAATATAAGACTGCAACCAAATAAATGTCTAATGACAAAACATTCGTTGGGTAAATTATGTTACATGCGCATAATTGAAATATTATGCATTGGTTAAAATGAATGAGTGTTTATACTGGTTGGAGCAATCTTCCAAAGATAGTATGTATAGTATTCTGCCATTTTAAACAATTTATATTTCTCATTCTGCATTTTTGTAAAAATAGATGACTAGTCATAAATTCTTTATGCACAGAATAACTGGAATGATACAGAAGCAAATAAAATATGTTTGCTACTGAGAGATAGATGGTTAGAGTTGGAAGGGAGACATCATTTCATACCTTTATGCACTGCTTGAATTTTATTTTTACTATACTCACTTTTCCTATTATGAAATAGTTGATTTCTATTCATTCTGTTTGGACTCAGTACACAGCAAAGTGTTAATAGTCTCAGGCAATCAGCATCTACCTAAGGTTTCACACATTTTATAGAACTGCAGGGTCTCTACTCTTCTTATATTTTTATTAGCTTTGAAAATTCTAGAGTCATTCCTCTTGAACATTTTTCTAACTCATGATCCAGGTGATCCTGAGATTTTTTAAGTTAACTTGGCGTTATACGATAAAATCAGATTTTATCTGTATTTTAAAGTAGTCACTTCTACTTTTCCATCCTTAGTTCCAGGAATCTTCTTGAAAAAGTCAATAGCTAGAAAAATGTTCTCAGTTTGAAACATCCTGAGGTCTTAAACATGAGAGAGAATATATTCATGTAGTACTATCCCGGAAAATGCAGGTTATATGGTCATCATTATACACTTCAACAGCCCAAGGAAACAACTAGAACCATCCCAAAGTTTGGATCCACAGCAAATTCACTGATGCAGATGCTCTATTTTTTGTATGCTGCCTCCCCATAGCTTCTTTTACAACATAGAGCATTTAACAAAATAATACAAGCAACTTTCTTGGAATATTGTTTAGAACATAGACGCTCTGTGAATAATAACTAATATAATTATTCTATTAATTGCAGGATAGTTTATACAGCTTTAAAGAGTTTTAATTACTATATACCCACAAAAATAAACTAAAAAAATAAAATTTTTCCAATATTTCAAAAAAAGTTCAATAAATAATCAAGTCAGAAAAGTAATCACTCATTTGAGAAAAAAGCAAATATTTTAAAATCTTCTAATATTCCTTTTACTCCACATGGCAAAAAAAAAAAAAAAAGCCCTGTGTTGTCTGTAAGCTTAGAGGATTATGAAACTCTAAGAACGAATGTGAGCGATACAAAAGTTGTGTTTACAATTTCAGTCAGTGAACATCTACAGCTATAATTTAAAAATTTTTTAAATTACACCAATGTTTACTCCTCTGAAATTTATGGAACAACCCTTCTAGAGGACTGCTTTTATAAACAGTGCTGCTTGTAGGTAGTTGGATAAATTATGGCCTAGAATTCTAAGGAGCAACTCCATATATCTGAATAAGAACTGTGCACGCACGAAGGCATTATTTGGCCTACTACCCAACACAATTGATGACAGAAACTCAAGAGTCTAATTCTTTCTTATTTTTAAATGTATTTGTATATTAGTGTTTAATTTTGGCAACCACTCTTCATTGGTATGTTAATAAGATAATACAATTTTTTTTCTTATTCAATTTTTGGGGGGCTTATAATTTTGACACTGCATTGATAGTTATGAACAAAATAAAGTGATGAAAGGACATAGAAAATAGGTTGTCAGTTTTTGTAGACTTTAGCCTATTCTATTTAGTTGCAAATCAAAACTAGAGCTTTCTATGAATAAAAGGTATTCTTGGTATTATTGAAATAAATATACATATAAACTTAACTCTAATTCCTTTAGAGATTGCATGCTTACTGAAATTTTTATATAAAATCTTTGTGTTAAGAATTTAACTCCACCAAATCAGTTTTTAATACAGAAATACAATTGCTGTCAATAATATTTGCAGGAATTTTATATTCAACTTTAAAAATAAAAGATCTTGAAACCCTAAAAAGAGATCCTGGTTGCTTTTTAAAAATAGGCTAATGTCCTCTCACAGTTTGTTAAAGGTTTTGATACTCTAACACAATCTTCCATGAGAGACTGACACTCAACTTCCTGCAAAAGCCTCAACATTATAGCACATATAAGCAGGATGAAGGAGCCACTATTCTACTGGAGCTTTTTTGCAAGATGCCAAATTAAATAGCTGTAGATAATGGATGAAAACACACCCTAAAACTGCACTTAAAAAGAGCTAAAATGAAGTCAGAGACCAAAGCCACAAGTTAGGAAAGATTTCTGTAATAATTCATCAGTCCATGGAGATTAAACTGGTAGCAAATTTCCCTGGTATTAGATTCCAGTGCTCAAACATACAGGTGGAATTTCTTCTTTTAGTACGTTTTCTGTTCTTCAAGTGTTCTTAAGAAAAAGCTACAAATAACTTACTTGGGCACAATATGTCTTTAATTACTTTTCTAAATTGTTCTCATAAACATGTCTCCAGGTTCACTTCGGATTATCTGCTGAGAGTAAGGGTGCAAATTTCACAAACTGTCACTTCGTAAGAGACATTTTCGCATACACAAAGGCATCACAGATGTCCAGGAATGTGATTATAGCTTCATTCTTAGTAACAGTATCAGAAATTCCAAGTTGTATAAGGGCAGGACTATACTAGGCCATTTTCCTTGCAAATGTTTATTTTGGATATATTGTTTTAGAAATAAAAACTCAAAAAAAGGAGCTACCATATTTAATTAACTTTTCATTTTCCTGCATACTCATCTAGTCAATGTATAGTGATATTTAAATGCTATACTTTTTACACGTTTAGCTTCTTCCAGAATCATTTGAAATACATATATTCCTAATTTTGACACTTAAAAATATTTTTTCAGACCATTTTTATTACTTTATATCCCTTTCTAATAATTTGCTTATGAGGGGAGTTCTCTATAAGTTAAATAAATAATGCTTTCTCAATATTCTGAAATAATAAATTATTAATGCAAGTTGCTTGAGTTCTATTCTTCTTAGATTTGAAATAGAAAAGAAAAATTCTCCATTGTTTAAAAAAAGGCTGAAGATAATTCACAAGCTTCTTTTGTTCTTTACTAGCAGTGACTTTAGCAACATTTAGTATAGAGCTGTCAGTAAATGTGAGCAACTGTCTTTGATAAGTTTATTTTTTAATGTCATTATGTATGCAATGATCCACAATTTGAGAATGCTTTCATACTTCTTAGAAAACTGACTTAGGCAATCTAAAAATAAATATGAAACACATCAGATTCAATACCAAGTAAACCTATATCATATTGTCCATTACACTGTGTTCATTTGATTGCACAATGAATGACAAAGAAGAAAAAACAACCCAGTCAAATGGGTAAAACTCATGTTATTCCGTGTAATACAAATAATGTCCATTTCAGCTATATATAAGAAAGTTCTTCTAGAAATTTCTATGTATTCTAAGTACACTGTTTTCTTCATTCTTCCACCAAGACCTTCTACAATTACAGACTATACAGACTTCTACAATTTAGACTACATTTTTAGGTCAATACTTTTATTTTTCTATAATGAAATTATCATTCAAAAATACTTTCTCTAATGAGTGATGTATCTTTATAGTTATCTTTTACATTTATGCAAAATAATTTCAATAAAGAGAGCAGCTTGTAAACATTTATACTGTTTATTTTTAGCCACAAATTACTATTTTTCTATCATTGTAGTGATATAATTCTCCATTTCATTTCCTAATGGCAAGACTTAATTGACGGAACATAGAGGCTAATTAGAATGTAAAGGTGATGAATGATTATGATAATGAGGTCAGTGTCAGGCCATAAACAGTATCTTTTTAATCATCCCTATCTTTCCCACAGATTATCCAATATGGCATGCTGTGTTATCTAATAAGAAGGACCTTAAATAGGAGTCAATAGACTATTTTTTTTTTTTTACTTTTTGTCAGTTTGTTTTGAGATCTTACCTGCCTACATGCACATATTCTTGGGTTTAATGATTTAACTCTTAATAAGAAAATAAAAACTTGATCCCTAGGGTGCCCTACAAATTAAGCACCTCCAAAGTATATCAGGTTCTTGGACATATGGTGAAACACAAGGGCCAAGAAATTCACATTAAAAAAGTCAGTAGAAATGACGTGCCAAGTGGTGAATTTCTCTATCCCTTATGTTATAGGAGTAATAGAATAGTTTTTACAAAAGTTAACATCATCCTGTGAAACTACTGAATCATCTGGGAGAGTACTTGGGGAGGTGAAAGATGACAGATTGTCAGTGAAATATCAAAGTTAAATAATCGCATGAATAATTTATTTTGTACTCAACAGTTTGTCTTCTGAGACAACTGCTCTTCTGCCAAGGTACTTATGGTATAGCAATGGAAAATTCTGTTGCTACCTCTGTGACCATCTACGAACTCCTGTTTCTCATTCATAAAACAGACCTCTTTGTATGTAGTAGAGGTTCAATATCTGTTCAGCAAAAGAACACACAAATTATTTGAATCAATCAGTAGTTGGAACCCTTTATAACAGTTAGGGATGAACTTTGCTCCAGTTTAACGAATATACCAGAAAGCCTTAAAAATGGCTACTAATATTCAAGGACAATTTCCTTCCTTTCTTCCCTTCCCTTCTTCCCTCCTTCCTACCTTTTTTTCTTCCTTTCCTTTTTTAAACTTTTTCAAAACGCTTTTATCTTACAGATACATGAAAAAATGCTTAGCTTCACTAATCAACAAAGAAATGCAAATTAAAACCACACTGAGATACTACAGTCAGGATGGCCATCATCAATAACTCAAAAACAACAGATGCTGAAGCGGAAGTGAGGAAAGGGGAATGCTTCTACACTGTTGGTGGGAGTGTAAACTAGAACAACTGTGGAAAACAGTGTGGCAATTTCTAAATGATCTAAAAATTGACCTTCCATACAACCCAGCAATCCCCCTTCTGGGAGTATATCTGGAGGAGATCAACTCAACCTATAAAAAAGATACCTGCACATGTATGTTTATCACAGTATTATTCACAATAGCAAAAACATGCAACCAATAGTGTTGACCATTGAAAGTGGACTGGATAAAGAAAATGTGGTACATATACATGATGGAATATTATGCAGCCATAAAGAAAAACAAAATAATGGACTTCGCAGCAAGTTGTATGGATTTAGTCTATTATACTCAGTGATTTATCACAGAAACAGAGATCTGAGTACTACTTACACTCACTCATAAGTGGACCCTGAGCGTTTATAATAATACTGTAAGAAAAGGATTGGCAGTTGTGGGACACTGCTGGGGGGGGCATGTAACATCAATAAATATACCCAATCCCAAACCAGGTGAAATGGGGACCAAGGTGAGGCCCTAACTTTACCTGTACGATGACCACTTATGTACTTAACACTGAATTGTATCCCTCATCTTTAAAACTTAAAAAAAAGAAAGTCTGACAGATTTGCAAGTCTCTGGTAAGTTGCTAGGACAATGAAGTTGATCTATTAGGTAGGGCATATTATGAAGCTTAAACAAAGAAACAGATATGAAGGTAAGGCTAAGATGTATTGAACGATGAAACCTTTCTTGGGAGCATAGAAACAATAGACTGTGAATACTACTGACAAGGCACAAAAGAAATATTCTGCAGGAAAATCAGTAGTCTGAGAATTAGCATTATGATATCATAAAATTTCAGAATAAGAATAGTATAGCACCTGCTGTTCAGCCTCATTTTAGACATATTCCCTGATTCAATATTCTTTAGTTCCTGACACCCATTGAATTATTCAAAGTGGCCTGTTCTCCCCCAATCTGGCTATTCTGATATTTTGTGCACCTTGCTTATAAGGTTTATGCCTTACCTCACATGGGTTCATTCTGCAAGTCCAACATTAAATAAATAAAATTTTTTTTTATTTATAAAGCAAATTACCGGTCCTTCTCATTGCTTCAAAACCAATCTCAATGAGTTCTTATGTATTTTTATAGTATCCTATATGTACTTATAAAACACTTACCAAAATTGCAATTATATATTAACTTTTGTGACCTATTTCTGCACCATCTTGTAGAATCCACAAGGCAGAAACCGTATCTATTTTGTTTATTCCCATATCCATAGTATCTGGTGCTATTCTCACATAGGAGGTAGACAATACAAATTTAAGAAAGGAAGACAGGAAGTCATACAAAATATATAATATTAAAAGTGTAATATATAAAGTAAGTTACATATCTGTCATTGAGCTCAGACAAATTTTAAAATGGTTTTAATGGAACCACAGACATATACATGGTAAATAATATTTGTGAAACATATGGGTCATTTACATAATGTAAGACATAATTTTAGATAAAATCTAGTGATTCCAAGAAAAGTGATGACAAATATACATTTAAGAGCTGTCCTTAGATAGTTGGTTTACACCTGCATGTTACCTTTTGCTTTTGAAAATGTTTCCCCCAAGGATTCCACTAAAGACAGTGATATTCATACATACAGATTGAGCAGAAGGTATTGAATTATTTCTGTACTGTTCAGTCAAGAGAACTGGGCTCTAATGCTAATGCCACCTTCCATGGCTATGTGACTTTAGGAGGGAAAAGTTTACTTCCAAATCAATTTTCCCAATAGTAAAATAAAATGGCTGGCTGAGCTCCTAAGTCTCTTCCAGTACAAAAACTTCTACCGATATTTTTCTTTTTTTTTTTTTCTGAGTTGGCGTCTCACTCTGTCACCCAGACTGGAGTGCAGTGGCCGCTCCCGGCCACCGCAGCCTCGACCTGCTGGGCTCGACGATCCTTCTGCCTCAGCCTTCCGAGTAGCCGGAATTACAGGCGCGCGCTACCACGCCCGGCTGATTTTTTGATTTATTGTAGAGATGAGGTCTCGCTGCCCAGGAGGGTCTTGAACCCGCGGTCTCAGGCAATCCACTCACCTCAGCCTCTCAAAGGCGCGGGATTACAGGCTGAGCCACCGAACCCGGCGATATTTTTCCTTTTAATGCCTGTGATGATGACCCTTTGATACTCTGAAAGACACAATGAAGCATCACAACTCCCTGCTCAGCTTATTACTTCAAGCCCATCTCCATGGATAAAACTGTGGGGGATACTCACATTTTAAGGTGCTATTACAAAAAAAATTTGGGAGAATCAAAGGAGAATTTAAGATCTCCTGATTTATCCTCCTAATTCTTAAATGAGGAAACTTAAGCCAAAGAAGGTATATGCTCAGCGTCATACTCTGAAGGCACAGGAGGCCTAAGACTGAGACATCAACTCCTTCTTCTGTGTGATTTTTGGCAGACATGTCTGCTGTAGGTGGTGATGCTCTAATTTTTGCTGTGAACTCTTAATTTTTTAATGTAAAATGAGATTTTGTTAGACTTTTAAAGTTATATCAATAGGAGGAATTATTATGAAAAATCTTTGAAGGATGGAAAAATAGCACAATGGGCATGTAAAAAGATGATGAAATTAGTAATAATTATGAAATAAACCCAAATTTGCCACATCAGCCACAAAAATTATCTAAAATGGTTACGTTAAAATATAAGTAAATGATTTGTAGGTTTAACAATTTTACATTCATCACGTGGAGTATTCACGAACTATGTTGATAATTCCTATTACCACAAAATGTCTATATATGCTACATCTGATTATATTTATTGAAATAATTAAATACATATATTTAAACACAACTATGAAGAGAGGTTTTTTTCATAAGCTTAATTTTCTGAATTTATTTTGGCTGCATTTTGAATTCCATTATCATTATTCTTTACTTATTTATAATGTATTAATGGCTGCATTCAGTTTCATTAAACTTCATTATACAGCTCAAATTGTTAAGTATTTACAACTCAAAGTAGCATATAAATCTTTTCTGTGAAATTCCTCATAATGTTTGCCTATTTTTTGCCTTACATTCTTCATCTGTCCTTGTTTTACTGAACCAAATAATGTATTCCTACCCTGAATAAATTTTAATAAAAACAACTCATTAAAAAAGTGTCTGAATGTTTGAATTTAATGAACATTATTAATTTTTATAATATACCTTAAAAGAATAAAAATATTCCTGAATCTCCGAAACACTGTAGTCTACTTTCAAAGCAACAATTGATTAAATTCACATCCTATGGACCCTGTAGAAATTTTCCTTTTGTTCTTTTTAAAAATAAAAGCAGTTTGGATTGATTTATAAGAATAAATTGTGCACTTTCTTGTAATTCCTCTCCCTGGTAACTGTTTATTGACAAATTTGTTGGGAATGGGACAATAATGTGAGGCTCTACACAAAAGAAAGAAGGGATATGGATGCAGTCAGCACAAAAGTCAAATCGGATCTCAACACTTAGTGTAAAACACAGTATTTCTCAGAACATAATTCAAATTACCCTTTAACACAGTATTTCTCAGAACATAATTCAAATTACCCTTTCTGAGCAGGTTTTTTTTTATAGACTTCATAGGTTTCTTCTCTGTTCTTGCTTAGTTGGTGCCCACACTTGAGGTGTGCTTTCCAGATGTTCCTTTTACTGCAAAGGAGCTAGTTGTGGGGGTTGTCACTGAAGCGTTGTCAGCCTAACCTGAGAGAAGAGTAATTTTCCTCATGTTTCAAATAGAAGATAAGTATTAGATGAAAGATATCAGAGAAATAACAACAAGGTAAGCAGAAAGATTATTCTTTTATCTGAATGCCCTTACATTTAATACAACAAAATAACAAGAATATCACACAAGAAGCTATCTAAAAATGAGAATGGTCATTCTCTAAAATTGCAAATGCTATTATATCCAAATAAATATATAATCAATAGCCCTCAGGTAAGACTTTCTTTTCAGTCTAATACATATCCTACATTTTCAAACTATGATGTCAAAGTGGTTGGGAAGTGGAATGTTGTTCTTACACACAGTCAATTAAAAAAAAAATAGTTGCTTTTTTTGAACACATGTGATATGTTCCCTGGAATGAAAATTGTGTTAAATGAAATATTATTTTACAAACTTATTATCATCATTTTATAAGACTTGAAAACTGAGTCTCAGGAATGTCAAATAATTAACCTAAAGTCACATTGTTTGTAAATGATAGAGTTGATGGCATAAATTCATTCATTTTTAAAAATACTCATAAAACACATGCTCTGATCCATGCAATGTAATACACAGGAAATATGGTGGTTATGACAAGGTTCCTACATTACAATGAGAAAGACTGACAATAAATATGTTAAAAATAATTTGATTAAGAGAAAGAATGAATATGAATTTAAGTCTGATATAAGTGGTTATAAAGAAAATAAAACATGGGAAAGGGATAAGAGTACCTGAGCATTAGTCAGAATAGGTTACTAAGGAAAGTTTATAGAAGGAGCAGAAGCTTGAGCTGACAGGAACAGAGAGAAAGCTGCAAGCAGGTGAAAATTTAAGAAGAGGTTTTCAGGCAAAAAATAAAGTCTGAAAAAGTGTCCTGAGGCATAAATGAGCTGGATGTTTGAGGGATAGGAAGAAGGTATGTTTGGAGCTTAGTGAACAATGGAGACAGTCAATGATCAACTAAATTTGAAAACCCAGAATTATTGCTTAAACCAATAAAATGTTGGTGGATGTATGTAAAAGTGCTCCCACTGAGTTGAATAGGCATTCTTTATTCTCTTTCAAAGGAGTGATAAGAAGAGCCTGCTGCCATAACATGTATGCTTTGGCTGACTATGGTACACTTTCCTTTGTGTAAAGGTGACTAAATCTGCCATTAGAAAAGTTGTGTCCCACCCAACAAACTGTGTGACAATGGGTATTTTTATTAAAGCAAGAATGTCAAAACTGACTAAATATATCACTTTTGAGAACTAGTAATTATATTGGAGCAAGAGGTGTGCATCTTGGATTGTCCCATGCAAAACAGGATATAAGATCACCATAAGGAGACATTCTGAAAGTTGAAAGTAGGAAATACACATCTCTGACTGTGTATGTTAGCTCGTGCCTGCAGTTCCAACTAGGGTCTTTGAAGCTCCCCTGGTAATTCTAATGGTCAGACGAGTCTGAGAATTGCTGCTTTAGGAATACTTGGCTCTTGATTGAACTCTTCTTGATTTATCTTACATTAGGTATTTCACATCTGAAGTTTCCTGCCTGAACCCTCTCTCTGTCTGGTTCTCTCCAGACCTCTTCACCTTGTGGACTCCATCCATCCCCATCCTTAAGATAAGAGATTCTACTGGGATATCCTTCTTAATAGTGTAGATTACCTCAGGTATTACTATTGTTTGTTTTCCTATCAGTCTGTATTTTCCTTATTTTCGCCTGTCACTACAATTGATTATAATTGTTGCTGTTTTATGTTTCCTATGTACTCTTTATTTTTAATTATAGAAAAATAAAATAGTACTCAAAACTCATGGTTTAATAAATATTAACAGTTTACCATATTTACCATGTTTCCTTCAACTCTTTTTTGTTTTTAAAGCAAGCTGTAGCAGAAGTATTTTGTTATCAACCCATACTTTTCTCCCCCTTTCACAAACATAACTACTATTCAAATAATGATTTACGTCTTTTGTCCTCATATCCATGCATTTTTACTATTTATGTTAAACAATATACAGTATTGATTTTTTAGGTTTATGTAATGTTTATTACTTGTGTCATTTACTATTGCTTTTTTCAGTCAACATAATATTAATGAAATTTATCTATGTTAAATTATATGTTTGTTCCATTAAAACTACTACATAGGAATCCAGTGTAAAAATGTATCACAGTTTATTCATTTTCCTACTCATGGACAGTTTTGTTATTTCTTATTACATGCAGCACTACAATGAAACTCTTTGAAGATATTTGTATGTGGATGCATGTGTGTGTGCAAATGCACATACACTTATAATTTTCCTATGTTAGATACACAATAGGGGAGTCTCTGCTTTATAGAATCCCTATATATTTAACTTTACCAAAAATTGTAACAAATTGATTTTCAAAAAACTTGTGACTAATACAACTCCAATAAGACCCATATGAAGATATTTCCTCACATTCTTGCCAATGTCACAATTACTAGACTTTAAGTTTATGCATATTTTATAAATTTAAAACCATATATCCGTATTGGGTTGACTTTCAGTAGCCTAATTACTCACAAGGCAAAATATTTTTAATCTTCATTGTCCACTCAGTTTTCGTTTATGTGTGTGATTTGCCTGTGCAAGTACTTAGCTCCACTTTATATTGGTCTATTTGTCTTTGTCTTATTAATTTGAGGGAGTCATTTTATATATTATCAATAACTAAACCTTCATGATTATAGGTATAGAAAAAAATTTCTTCATGTATATAATTTATAATTAAACATTTTTGTTTTTGTCACAGAGGAATTATAATTTTTTAAAATCTATATTTTTTATTATGATATTGTGGGGTACAGTTAAGGGTTAGGTATACAGATATGCTTTGTTCAGTCACCCTTGTTGATAACAGGTGTCTCCCCATCCCCAGACAGATATTTATTACCATTAATCCCATCTCCCTTCCCCTCCCTCCCATAGTTTCCCACCACTGTCAGTCATT
>NW_007259646.1:890946-891730 GCF_000164805.1 Carlito syrichta
ATCTTCTGCATGTGGTCAGCCAGTTTTCCCAGCACTGTTTACTGAATAGGTTCTCCTCTCCCCAGTGGTAGGTGGTGGAGGCTTTGTCGAAGATGAGTTGGTTGAGAAATTGAGGTTTTGCTTCTGGAATCTCAATTCTATACCATTGATCTATATGCCTGTTACTGTATCAATACCAAGCTGTTTTGATTATTGCAGCTTGATAGTAAAGTTTGAAGTCTGGTAATGTGATACCACCTGCTTTGGTTTTTTTGCTGAGAATTGTTCTGGCTATTCTTGGTCGTTTGTGTTTCCATATGAATTCCTGCGTTGGTTTTTCTAGGTCTGAGAAGTATGTTGCTGGTAGTTTGATGGGCATTGCATTAAATCTATAGATTGCACAGGTAAGATGGACATGTTCACAATGTTGATTCTTCCAACCCATGAACATGGGATAGTTTTCCACTTGTTTGTGTCATCTTTGATTTCTTTGAGCAGTGTTTTGTAGTTTTCATTGTAAAGGTCTTTCACATGTCTGGTTAGGAAGATGCCAAGGTATTTCATTTTTTTTTGTGGCTATTGTGAATGGAATTGTGCTTTTTATTTGGGTTTCTGTTTGTTTATTATTGGTGTAAAGAAATGCGATTGTCTTTTGCACATTTATTTTATATCCTGTGACTTTGCCAAAGTCCTTTATCAGTGTAAGGAGGTTTTTGACAGATTCTCTTGGGTTTTCAGGGTACACGATCATGTCATCTGCAGAGAGATAGCTTGACTGCCTCTTTTCCTATTTGAATACCCCTGA
>NW_007259646.1:893003-953648 GCF_000164805.1 Carlito syrichta
ATGTTTCTTTATTTTCATTTGTTTCCAGGTATCTTTTAATCTCTGTTTTGATTTCATCATTGACCCTGGAGTTGTTTAGCATCATACTGTTTAGTGTCAATGTCTCTGTGGGTTTTGGAGGGACCTTGCTGGTATTAATGATTATTTTTATTCCATTGTGGTCCGAGAAGGTGCATGGTAAAATTTCAGTCCTTTTAAATTTGCTTATGCTTGAGCTATGGCCAAGTATGTGGTCGATCTTAGAGTATGTTCGATGTGGTGATGAGTAGAATGCATATTCTGTGGTCTTTGGATGGAGGGTTCTGTAGGTATCAATTAAGTCCATTTGATCAAGAGTCACATTGAGGTTTCAGATCTCATTGCTGATTTTTTTCTCCTGATGATCTGTCTAGGGTTGTGAATGGGTATTAAAGTTCCCACCTAAGATGGTATTGGAGTTGATATCTTTTTTTAGTTTACCTAGGAGTTGCTTTTTGAAAGTTGGTGCTCCTACGTTTGGTGCATATATGTTTAGGATGGATATTTCTTGTTGATGGATTAAACCTTTTATCATTATGTAGTGCCCTTCTGTATCTTTTTTGATTTTTGATAGCTTAAAGGGTATTTTGTCTGAGATTAAGATCATGACTCCTCCTTTCTTTTGGGTTCCATTTGCCTGAAAATTTGTTTCCTATCCTCTTACTTTGAGTCTGTGAGTGTCCTTTCTAGTGAGGTGGGTCTCTTGAAGGCAATAGATTGTTGCCTGGTGATATTTTTCCATTTTGCCATTCTATGTCTTTTAAGTGGTGCATTTAGTCCGTTCACATTCAAACTAATTATTGAAAAGTGAGAGTTGATCCCTATCATAATGTTCTTACAGAATTGTTGTTCTTCTTGTTTGTGTGTTGTCTTTCTTTTGGTTTTATAGTTGAATTATGTGTGTTTTTTTGTTTTGCCTGTACTGTTGTGAGGACGTTATTGTTCTTTTTTCCTTTTCTTCTGTTTTCAATATTTTCTTAAGTGTTTCTTGTAGAGGTGGTCTGTGGCAGCGTAGTTTCTTAGGGATTGGATATCTGGGAAAGATTTCAATTCTCCCTCACTGATGAAGCTTAGCTTGGCTGGGTAGGTTATACACGGTTGAAATTGTTTAGCTTTTAGAACTTTGAAGATAGGGCTCCATGCTCTCCTAGCCTGGAGGGTTTCTGTAGATAAATCTGGTGCTCTTCTAATTGGTCTTCCCTGGTACGTAGTCTGACCTTTTTCTCTTGCAGCCTTTAGGATTTTTTCTTTTATACCTACTTTGTTTAAGTGAATTATTATATGTCTGGGAGTTGGTCTTCTCATTTGTTGTCTTACAGGGGTTCTCTGAATCTCTTGTGTCTGAATTTTTTCATCCTTGATGAGATGAGGGAAGTTTTCTTGAATGATTTCATGAAATGTTTGTTCCAGTGTGGCCTCTGTTTCTCTCTCTGCCTCAGGAAGGTCAATTACTCTTAGGTTCAGTCTCTTGGGTTCATCTCTTGAAGTGATCATTCATCTCTTGAAGGTTTTGTTCTGTCTTTTTGAGCTTCTTTTTTATGGTTTTGACAGTTTGGGTTAGTTCTGTATTTTGGTCTTCGAGCTCTGAGATTCTTTCTTTTGCTTGGCTAATTCTGCTTTCCATGCTTATTAGTTTGTTATTTATTTCCATCACAGTATTCTTTACTGCTGCCATTTCTGACATCAGCTCCTTCCTATTTTCCTCTTGTCTCTCCTCAATTTTTTAAATTCTCTCTGTTAATGTCTTGATGTCTGGGTTTGTTGCATGTGACCAGTCATTCTGGGGGCTCTTCATTGTTTGTGTTCCAGAATCTGTTTTCTCAGTGTCTGATCTCCCAGGGGTCTGTGTGAGACCTATATTCTTCTGGTTTTTCTTCATTTGTGCAGTTTTTTTCCCCCTCCCTACTTTTTCCTTCCCTCCACATCACCGTCTTCTTTAATTCTGTTATTCAGGGGTAGAGTGATTGGTTTTACTTCTGTTTGTTCAATCTCCTATTCTTTATGTATGTCCTCTTACTTTGTTAAATTCTGGAGTTGCACTGTAGGTTTGGGGTGGTCCTTTTTGCAGTTTTGTGATTTACTTAAGCGGGGACCTGTGATTCAAAATCCATCTGCAGGTCCTGGTATTCGCCGACAGGTGTATGGATAATCTGAAACCCACTTCTCACTGCCTTGGAATCTGTCTGTGCAGTGGGCCTGTAGGTTTACTCCCTGAAATAAAGTGTGGTTAGAAGAGGGAAGAGAATGGAGCAGACAGTGAGGGGAAGTTGGGAGTGGAGAGAGGAGTAATGGGGGAAACAGATGAGTGTACCAACAAATGGAGAGAGAGACCTAAACTGAAACAGATAAAAACAATAGACCACGGCTACAGACTAACCAACTCCCATACAAAAAAAAATAAAACATACAATGATGCTAACATACAAGCTAACCAACCACCTTATTGGTGTGCTGTTCCTCTGTACAAAGATATTGTTTACAGAGAGGAGAAAAATGAAGAAAAGGAAGAGGAAAAAAAAGGAACAAAACAGTAGGAATAGAATTAAGTCATTAAACTAACAGAACCAATCAAGCACACTCTGAGACTTTTCATTTAAATCCAATGTCCTTTCAGCTCGATTTCTAGCTGTCTTTTCACACTGGTAAATTAGTTTGCAGTTAGGGTCAGTTGCCCCTGCCCTGTTGTGAAGGAAAGTTTGATCACCCTCCGTTCACCACTCAAATCTGGCCTGTGTCTATTTTATAAGCTTGTTTCTCCCGTTTCGGTGTTGTTACCTTGAATCACCAGCAGGTGGTGCTATCTCAGCTGCCTGCCCCAGAGGGGGTGGAGCCGGACAGGAGTCAGGCAGAGGCCAGCGATGGGAGCCTGTCTCAGGGCACAAGGTAGGAGATCTACAGCCAGCAGGACGTCACAGTGGCAGCAGAGGTGGCAGCGATTCCAGCAGATCTTGCAGGGGCTTCAAGGACTGAAGTTGTGAATCGCCTCAGGGACAGGTGGCGTGATGCGCTATGGCCACCACGGAGGCCGCAGTGGCGCCAGCGGCTGCTGTGTCTGCAGTTGCAGTGGCTGTACAGACTGCTGCTATGCCCCAGCGGTTGAGCTCCATGTAAAGAGCAGGCTGCCGTCATTGGGGTCCGTAACCCCCGGGGAGAGAGCCAGAGATGCCTGTGTTCTCCTTTGCAGAGGGTTTCATAGACCAGGTTGCCCCATCGCCATCTTGCCAGAAATTCTGAGTAATTATAATTTTGATGTAACAAATTTGCAATGTGTATATTCTAGCTTTTTATCAAAATATTTTTCATATTTCAATAATGTAAAACTTTATACATTTATTCTTAATAATACTTTTCACAGCTATGTCTGAGTCTACTAGAAAATACTTTTTGTATATTCTGTGTGAGAAATATCAACTATATATTTTTCTATACCTACAGAAAGTCCATTTTTCCAATTCTAGTTACTAAATTGTCATTTATTTCATTTTTTATATTTGGTGTTATATAATTATCTGCCAAGCTTTCTTTATAAATATAGATAAGTTTCCAGAAATGACATTTCATTTCATTGTGCTGTTTGCTATGCCCGGTCAATACTACAGTATACCAGATATTATAGTATATATACATATGTACACATATTTATATATACACACATACAAGTCAATATATAAATCTGTATATATGTATATGTGGGTGTATATGTATATATATTTATGCATATATATATCTGCAGAATGTCTCTATATTCTCTCTTAATTTCTATCTTGCATGCCCCATCTCTTCAAATATATCCTTCAAATATGGGTAGTTTATATTATTTCATATAAATGTTGCATTCATTTTTCCCTGTTAGGGACTTGACTTTTAGAAAATTAACAATATTTATACTTTTCAAAAAAGTCATAAAACATCTTTATTTAGGTCATTTTTGCACCTGTCTGATATATTTTATGTGAATATATTTCTTGAATATGTTCTGTGAGACATATTCCTAGGTACTGTAACAAGTGGTTGCTCTTAAAAATGGGATATCATTTGATTGCATTTTTGAATAAAAACTGCTATATAGAAATACTATTGGTATTGATATGTTGATCATATGACCAACCCCCTGATCAGACTCCTTTGATTTTAAGAATTGTCACTAGGTTCAACTGATTATCTGCACAAAATAAAAATGTTATTGTTTTCTTTTTATTAGTTATACTTTTAATGTAATCTTTGTGCTAAAAAGAACATCCAACACAATTTTGAATAGATAAGATGATAGCATGCACTTTTCTTCATTATTAACTTCAGAGAGTGCTTCTAAATTTTACAGTGAAATATGAATATTGTTGTAGTATTTAAATCAATTTCCTAACACAGTAAAAAAAAAAAATCCCTTATATGCAATTTTCTAAGATGTTTAAAAATCACAAGTGGGGTCTAAATTTTATCCTGTGTTATTTATTGCATTGTTTGAAATAATCATATTTTGTTTCCTCAATTAATGTACTTAATTCCAGTTACAGACTTTCTTTTCAAAATTTAACATTCAATGAGAAAATATTTCAAATATTCAAAAAGTAATAAAATAATATAATAACATTAGCATATGATAATATCTTTGCTTCACACTTGTCATTTTACAGATAAATCATAAATTGTGTTCACTTGAGATGTCTTTTTTTTTTTGGTAAGCTTTAAAACATAGTTTATTAGTGAGAAGAAGAGAAGGAAAAAGGAAGATTCATGGTGGAAAGCCCTGCCATGGATGAGTTTCTTGAAAAAGAAAACTGCTTATTGATATGTCTTAAGTATCCTTTTTCCGCATCCTTCTTCCCCACTTCTGAATTTATTGTGTATCAGTTACTAGTGTATTTTATACTTTTACCTCATATGTATGTGCTCATAAATAATACATTTATTTGCATAAACTGTATATTTTGTGTGTCTTGTTCTGACTTGCCTTTTCTCCCTCAATATTGCATTTTTGAGGTGTATCCCAGTTTATACTTTTTCTTTGATTACTTTTAATGTTCTATATTATCCCATTATATGTTAAAGACATTATTTATTCTCTTGCTGATAGTTGAATTTTTCTATTTTTCCTCTATTATAATCAGTACTGTTATACATATCTTAGTGTAAGTTTTTAGATTCACATTTATAAAATTCTTTTTAAGAAAATATTTCTGAATATAGAATTTCTGTGTCATAGTGTATGGGTATCTTCAATTTTAATAAGTACTGACTTTACACTTTTCAAAATGACTGTATTGATTTTCAGTATTAGCACCATTTCATAACAGTTCTGTTTCATTGTGGTGACATCAGTGCTTGTTGTTAACAGATTTAAGTTTTGCCAATCTAATTTCTATGAAATATTATCTTATTTTCATTTACTTTTCTCTGATTTCTGTGTGACACCAGTAGAAAATCTTTGTGCTACAAACTTGTGGAAGAACTAACTTGATTTTAGATGGTTACAAAAGATTTTTGCTTTCTCTCTACTCAATTAGAGGAAGACATTTTAAATAAAATGTCCCCTTGTGAGTGTTTGTTCTATTTTTAATTTATACTTACTCTGAGAGTGTAATCTTTGGGGACACAGTTTGAAGTTGTGTTTCCTATGAGAAGATCTTAACTTTCTCTAGTTTGCTTATCACAGGAGTTCATCAAAAGTCATCAGGGTTCAGTAGTTGGCCCAAAATAGGAGCTAACTTAGGAAAGCAATTGCTTTTTAAATTTCCTACTCTCACTATGATTTGGACTTTAGAACATTTCTTAATTTATGGTCATTGTCATTCAGTAGAGAATTAGAAATACTTTTAAAAATTGTATCCATTGTCTTTAATCTCTTCAGTGGGCCAGTTGAAGTGGAACTAATTCGTTTTTGCCTTTCTTATTAAACTGTAAACGTTGTCAAGAAAGAGTCTATGTCTGCATTATTTCTCATTCTATCCAGCATGCAACATTGTTCCTGGCATACAGTAAATGATCAATAAACAGTTGGTGAAAAATATTAAATCAATGGATGAGGAAATGTAGCATGGAAAGAAATAAAGTCTCGAATTACTGGACAAGATTTAGTGGACAGAGAAGTTCATTTGAAACAAAAATACTTTCCAAAAGGATATTGACAGTCTTCATATCAATAATTCTTATTAGTTCCTGATGAATTAATTTGGTTTTTATGGAAAGTCTCTGGGTGACATGAAATTAGCATATATTTTTAAATAGCCTATTATGACTTAACTCTTACTTATAGCATTTTTATTTCTGTAATCTTGGCTGTTCATTTAATATTTCTGAGTTTCACTTCTAATTTTTAGAATTTAAAGCTCAAGGTGTTAAAAGTATCACATTAAAAATAAAAGAACATACATTTTATCAAAAAAATGTAAACAGCATTGTTGTAACATTTCAAGAGAAGCAGTATCTGATCAAAATGACATGACTTGCATTTACCTCATTTCTACCATAAATTTCATGAGAAAATTAGATTCCTAAATGTTGTTTTCCTCTTAGGAAATCATGAGCAATCACCACCATTTCTTTTTTGTGGAAACACCATATTATTTTCATTGATTTTTTTCATTTAAAGCTATTTTAAGGTAATTTAACAAGTACAGACATGAGAGTTTGCTATTTTGTAGCACTGATAGAATTTCTATATAAGACAAATTAACTCAATGGGAAATAATAGGTTCTGAATGTGATTTATCTTTTTATCTGAATACGAGTGACAAGAAATTGATAATTTATGACAAAGGACAATTATGGGACATACACTGGTTAATGTTGCTGTCATGAAAAAATGTAAGCTGGGAGAAACATCAATTATTGACAAGGACAAAATTTTATTTAAAATCCTACTGCATGTAAAACGCGTGATATCAAAAGATTCCTGTGAGGAATTTGTTTTCTGCTATGGGAAAAGACAAAGAGCCTGGGGTAAGAAAATTCAGAATAATGTATAATATAACAAGGAAATAATAAGATAAGTACCAAAAAGAAGTATAATTAGACACACGGGGGATTAAAAACTTCTCAGACCAGGGTTTAAACTTGTGCACAGATGGTATCTGAAAAGGTGTTCTAGGCTTGTGGCATTTTAGATTATTCTTAATACATTAATACATTTGTGTGTGTGTGTGTGTGTGTGTGTGTGTATGTGTGTGTGTGTGTCTGTGTGTGTGTGTGTGTGTGTGTGTGTGTGTGTTTTTAAGATTATGATGGGAAGGGGAGTCACAGCAAGCGATGGCATTTTAGGTAGAAGAGAAACTCATGTATACTCATGTATAGAATTCTGACTGTTAGCTGGGCTCGGTGGCTCAGTCTGTAATCCCACGCCTTTGGGAGGCTGAGGTGAGTGGATTGCCTGAGCCCACGGGTTCAAGACCTCATCTCTACAGTAAATCAAAAAATCAGCCGGGTGTGGTAGCACGTGCCTGTAATTCCGGCTACTGGGAAGGTTGAGGTGGAAGGATCGCGGGAGCCCAGCAGGTCGAGGTTGCGGTGGCCGGAAGCGGCCACTGCACTCCAGTCTGGGCAACAGAGTGAGACTCCAACTCAAAAAAAAAAAAAAAAGAATTCTGACTCTTTTTTGATAATCAGTCTCTTAAGTGACTTGAAACATAGAAAACTAGTAATACTGTAGTAAAGAAGAGGTACCAAGTGTAGAAAATTAGTAATACTAGACTAAAGATGAGGTAGAAAGTATAGAAAACTAGTAAAGTAAGAAACATATGTGGGACTTAGGGAGACCGTTACGCCTCTTGAATTGGAAAGTAATAAAACATGAGCTGAATTTAATGAAATTTAATTTGGTTGCTGTCAAGAGGATAAATTAAATGAGCCTGTGTAGGGCAGGTAAAACTTAATAAGGTTCTCCCGGGTACTAGTACAAAAAAACTGTCAGAGCGGATGGAAGAGACACGACAGAGAGAAACTACAAAAGTTGGCAACTGACTGATTTTCAGGGTGAGGGAGGAGGAGGTGTCAAAGATAATTATAAGGTTTCCAGAGAGAAGGATGATAACAGGTACATGGAAATGGGACTGTCAAGAAGATGAGTTGCCTTTGGGCAAGGAACATTGGGTGCTGTTTTGATTAGAGTTTAGATAAATTGAAATGCCACAAAGTGTAGAAATCATAGTTTGGACTTGTGTTACAAGTGTCAAAAGTTACCCATCTTAGTCTTCCCTACATTAGTAGCTTCATTTTTTAAAAGTTTGTAGGTAGGGCATAACACTCCAGAAAAATAGCTCTGAGGACCTTAGCAGCCTGAGCCAAAGATTCTCAAGGAAGCGTAAGCCGCCATGAGTCCTGTTGATTAAATAAGTTCAAATCAAATCAGTTTAGATTGAAAGCAGGGAGCTGCACAGAGCACAGTGCAAGACAAATAGAAATGCTCACTCTCCTCAAGCTATCTTTTTAAAAATTTTTAATTATGTGTAGAAATGGGAGTCTTGCTATGTTGCCCAGACTGGCCTCAAACTCCTGGCATCAAGTGATCCTCCCACTTCAGTCTCTCAAAGTGCTAGGATTGCAGGCATGAGCCACTGAGCCCAGCCTGCTCGAGTCATCTTAATCCTTTGTTTAGCATCTAATCTCAACAAGTGCCAAATAACATTTAGAATGTTATCACCATCCATGGTTGTATCCAGATATAATCATTGAAAAAATTGAACAGAAGAATCCAAAACATTTATAATTAATAGCTCATAGACTTGCTCATCCACAACCTAAACATCTTATTTGAAGTGTGGGTGGTGATGGTGCTGTTACCTTTTGCAGTACAAGGTGTGTAATTACAGCCATATTGTTACAATGCCCAAAAACATTAACTTTGAAAAAAACTCAGGACTACCTAAGGAACCCTTTTCTTTGAAGAGAAATATCTAGAAAGTTAGTGTTGCTATGTAGATATAGATGATAGATATAGATGTAGATACAGGTATAGTATAGGTATAGAAACACATACATACATATTAGATTTTCTCTCAGCAAAACCAAGTTAGGTTGAAATACTGAGTCTAACAGGAAGTTACTTTTATGCAGGCAATGTGAAAAGATATGGATCTAATTATATAAACTGCAGGTGGTAAAGAAATACTTTTCACAGATTGCTACTTTCTCCTAAGATAATTGAAAACCCAGAAGCATATCCTAACTATTTAGTTGATTACCTAAAAACATATTCAGGATTGGTTCATCTAAGAAAACAAAGACTGTACAGCAAGATTCTTCTTCCTAAGAAGAAATGTCAGTATTTGTCAAGACAATTTCCTAGCATAAATATTTTCTCTCTTCCAAAGTTAAAGGTTATTTTATTCTGTGGGTTAATGAATGCTTACAGGCTCCCTTTTCTTTGCCCATTTTTCCCTACTACCATTCTTTCCCTATCATCTGTATATGTAAATTGACATCTGTACCCCCCTTTTTTCCACTCCCCTCTATACTTTTGTATTATTTAAAAGTTCATATGGTATACAGTCTAACAGGAAGTTACTTTAATGCAGACGTTCTTCGGGAATGTCCTGTGTCTCCCTTTGTACATCAAATTATGGCACTTTCATTGGTCAAAATTTATTAAAATTATAGAAGAAATCAATATTTCCAAGTCATCGTGCCAACAGCATGAGTAGCTCTCATGCAGGTGATAATTTACACTTGTTAAGATTGTTGGAGCCGGGCTCGGTGTCTCAGCCTGTAATCCCATGCTTTGGGAGGCTGAGGTGAGTGGATTGCCTGAGGCCACGGGTTCGAGACCCACCTGGGCAAGTTGACGAGCCCTCATCTCTACAATAATTCAAAAAATTAGCTGGGTGTGGTAGCATGCGCCTATAGTTCCAGCTACTTGGAAGGCTGAGGTGGAAGGATCTCTGGAGCCCGGCAGGTTAAGGCTGCAGTGGCCGGGAGCGGCCACTGCACTCCAGTCTGGGTGACAGAGTGAGACTCTAACCCAAAAAAAAAAAAAAAAAAAGATTGTTGGGAAAATATGTCCTATACAACAGAAGATATGAAATAATTAGATAGAAGTTTCTTTGTAAGATTATATTTAAAGGCTTAACATAGAACGTGTCAGGACAAATGTGTTCTGTCCAATAAAAATTTTGTATTTGTATTCAGGAATTTAATGCAACTTTTTTTTAGTGTAAATTTTTTAAAAAATACCTCCCTTTTTTTCTACTTTCAACAATATAGCACAGCAGTTTAGGACCATAAGACCTCATATTGGAAGTATACACACATACAAGCATAAATTATTCTAGAAATAGCAAGTAAATAACAACAGATATCCTACAGAAAACACTAGAATATGTACCTTTTACTGGCAATAAAATTGACTTAAAAAAACTGTAATTAAAATGAACTTCGTATAAAGTTCTTGAGTCAGACATGTACTCATATATCACGAGTACATGTTCCATGTAAACTGTCAGTGATCGGGGACAGCACAGGACAAGAACAATATCCAGAATATACAACAATCTGAGATGAAGACTCCAGATGAAAATGGAGAAAAAGAACCTTAGTCTCATTAGGGATCCCCTGAAAAGCATCAGCATTCATGGTCAGAACATCTTGTGTCATGGTTGTCTGAGCAGATCTGCTCATAATAATTGAAAAGTAAAATGTGGAAAGATCTTATTGCAACATAAACTGTGTCATACTAAACTAACTTCTTATATTTCTTAATAAAGTCTTTGATTTAAAAAAATATTTTTTTTACTTGTCATAGATATCAAAACTGGGTGGCGCCTATCAGTTCATTGCAGTAAAGATTTCCTTGTTGAGATTAGTTCGTACTAGGTAAAATTCATTCAACAAAAATTGTTACTTCAAAAAGGCACAATTCCATCTGAAAACAATAAACTTATTTTAAGTATAGATTACAGGGATATTTAGTTCCATGACACTCAAAATGTTAATTTTTTAAAATAAGAGATTGGTTTATATAAGGAACACTAAAAATTATGTGAATCTTACTTATAAACCTAAAATAACATAGATAGTTCAATAACCAAAAACAACGGCTAGATAAAAATTTGCTATTTCCTCAACCAATATTGACCATTTTGTTGCTGACCCATTTTAAACTTCATGTCTTCAAATATTACCAGTTTTCTCTCTTCATTAGATCTCATGGTCTCTTTAATCATCTCTTCCAGCATGTACTCACCTGCTAACACTTGGAATGTTACAAAATCATCCAAACATCTCTTTCTTACTGAGGCTGAGCAAATCTCTCCTAGCTAGCTCATCCATTTGGTCATCCAAGTTACCTCAAATTCTTTATTAACACTTTGGTAATAAGTAAATACTCAAATCTAGGAAGCTTTTTTGGTTATTGATTCACCCTTCACACCCTCCCTCCTGGACTAGGTAATTGCCTTTTAATTCAAATGCATGAAATATAATCACTTCCCTCAATTTTTTCCAAGTTATTACCTGCAGAGCATTAATTCATGCCTTCATTCTTTCAACAAATGTCTATTGAGCATTTACTATGTTCTTAAAATTATTCGAAGTACAAGTGATACAAAGATGACTGAAATACCATATCTAACTTCAAGGAGCTCATAGTTGAGTATAAAACATCCAAAGTTGGCTTAACACAAATATAGAAACACATCTTTGGTAAAACTGGGAGTTGTGGAATGCATATACTTAATCTAGATGATGTTAGCCAACTTGAATAAGATGCATAGAGAGGTAGACGTGGAAATGATAGCTTAAAGGTTATTTTGTCTGAAATTAAGATTGTGACTCCTTATTTCTTTTGTGTTCCATTCACCTGAATATTTATTTTTCATCCTCTAACTTTGAGTCTGTAAATATTCATTCTGGTAAGTTATGTCTCCTGGGAACAGTATATTGTTGCATCATGTTGTTTTTTTTTTAATTCCAGTTTTCCAATCTATGTCTTTTCAGTAGTGCATTTAGTCCATTCATGTTCAAGCTGGTTATTGAAATGTTAGAGTTTATCCCTGTCATGAGGCTCTTATAGAGTTTGTGTTTGTTGTTTGTTGATTTTATTTTGATATTTAGGTTGATATATGTGTGTGCTTTCAATCTTGCAGTTACGATGCATGCTTTATTGTCTTTTGGTTTCCTGCATTCTTGGGAGGAATGTGGTCATTCGTTTTTTTCTTTTTTTCTGTGCTAAATACCTTCTTAAGCATCTCTTATAGATCTGGTCTGGGGGCAGCATAAACTCTTAGGGATTGAATGTATGGGAAGAATTTTGATTCTCCATCACTGATGAAGCTTAGCTTAGGGGTAGGAAATTCTTGGTTGGAATTGTTTATCTTTGAGAACTTTGAAGATTGGACTCCAGTCTCTTCTAACTGTAGTGTTTCTGTAGATAAGTGTGCTGCTATTATAATTGGTTGCCTGGTAGGTAGTCTCACCTTTCTCTTTTACTGCCTTTGGGAATTTTTTCTTTTATACCTACTTTGTGCAAGCAAATTACTATGTGTCTAAGGGTTGGTCTTCTCATTTGATGACTTGCAGGGTTTCTCTGTATCTCTTGTGTTTGGATTGTCAAGTCTCTGATGAGATGTAAGAAGTTTTCTTGGGTGACCTTGTTGAATGTTTGTTCAGACTGCTCTCATTCTCCTTATCTGCTTTAGGGATACCTATCAGTCATAAGTTTGGTCTCTTAATAAAGTCGCACGTCACCTGAAAGCTTTGTTCTATCTTTTTAAGCTTCCTTTCTATGTGCTTAACAGATTGTCAATTCCAGCTTTTGGTCTTCAAGCTCTGAGATTCTTTCTTCTGCCTGGTTAATTCTGTTTCCTATGCTTGTCAGCTTATTATTTATTTCACTTAGTGTATTCTTTATAGCTTGCATCTCAGTAATTAATTCTTTCATGTTTTGTCTTGCTTTTCTTGGTTCTTATTCAGCTTTTCCAATCATTCCTTGATCTCTGCATTTGTGGTCTATGACCAGTCAATCTGGGTGCTGTTCATTGCTTGAGTTCAAAGTCTGCATACTCGTGGACTATCCTCTTTGGACTCTGTGTGGTGCCTGTGTTTTCCCTTTGATTTCTGTTCATTTGTTATGGGTATTTCTTTCCTCTTTTCTTCCATTGCTCAAAGAGAATGGGAGTAGTTTTCACTCCTTTTTGCTCAACCCCCTAGTTTTCCTTTGATTAAGCCTCCATATTAGTTTTGAAGTCAGGTTGGAGCTATGTTGCTCTTTTGCAGATTTGAGAATTGAATGAGGTTGTTAGGGGGTGATAAGTTCAAAAGCTGCCTGTAGATTACAATGTTTGCTGATTTGTGTGTGAGCCCTCAGGGGTTCACTTCCCACCTTCTACACTGTTAGTGGGAGTATAAACTAGTATAACCTCTGTGGAAAAGTGTGTGATGATTTCTAAAAGATCTAAAAATCAACTTTCCATACAACCCAGCAAATCCTCTTCTGGGAATAAACCCAGAGGAACTCAAATCATTCTCTGAAAAAGATACTTGCATGCACATGTTTATAGCAGCATTATTCACAATAGCAAAAACATGAAACTGACCATGCTGTACATTACATCAATGGGGCACCCAAACTTTACCCGTATGATGACCACTTATGTACCCAACCCTGAATTCTACCCCACATCTTTAAAATAAAAATTAAAAATAATTTTAAAAATATAAAAATAAATAAACAAAAAAAAAAAAAGAAAGAAAAAGAAATGGAAATGAGGACTTGGCCCGATCATTGAAGGCCTTAATACATTTTTTGTTAAATGAGAAAATAAGTGAAAAAGTAGAATACATTTTGGAAGATGAGGTAATTCAGACTGCAATGAAAAGATTTCACAGTACAACCTACTGAGGGAGTCAGCGAACACTCTCTGCATTAGGATAGGAAAGGAGTAAAGGTAGTGGTTCTGAAAACAGCAGTTGTCAATTGACTCTGCAGGGAGTCTTGTGGGTTATTTGTTTTCGAACTTAATAATTTTATCAGAAGCAAAAAGTTTCTTTAAAAATGTGTCATCTCTGTGAGCAGAGTCAGAGGTACAGATCTAGGAATTAAAAGATTACTCAACTAATTCTCTGCACTATCAAATATCCTCTCTGAAAGCATTTAAAAATAATAACAAAGTTTCTTGTCAGCCTGGTTTCTCAAGTTCAGCCCATTTTAATTTACACATGAAAAGACCATGAAATAGGTAGAATATTCTGAACTATATGGAGTAAAAATACACACACACACAAACACACAAACCCAGCAGAAAACACATATTTCCCAAGACAGCTGCTAACCCAACATTCAACTTTAAAAAAAAAAAATAGTTGTAGATATTTCTCTGTGATGAAAGCAATCTTTTTTGGGCCAATAAACATAGGAAATAACAAAATGTAAGCGAGGAAATCTGATTTATTAACCTCTAATGGAAAAAAAATGAAGCTTTTGGTTTTACTATTGACAAAAGACCAAAAGAGATGAGCATTGTTTCTGAACATTTTTCCCATCTGGACTACCTTTTGATCATAATGTTCAACTCCAAATAACATCAAATTTCTGTAACCACAAAAAGTTGTAATATCACATAAAAATGATTAAAAATATAGAAGCTATAAATAACCTTATTATTAAATATTTTAGAATTTTAACCTGTATAGCTCTATAAAAGATACCTGCTCATTTTATATTATATAAACTTAATTTATCTATTTGTGAAAACATCTTGTGTTTTTATAGAAACAGTTTGGATAATCTATGAGCAGAGGCTTTATTTTTATACTTTTTCAGCACCATATATTAATGATTCATCTTTTTGAGATTAAATGAGAATCGTTTTTGGAATTTTTTTCTCTGAAGACTCATTGCACATCTCAGCTTATTTTGAGCGATGTAACACTGTTGTTATGATGCAATAATGAGATAAAAATACCTGCTAGATATTTGACATAGAAAGAAGCAGTTTTCTGCCAAGGAGTTCATTCAATAATTGTGTTTTTTAAAACTAAAATTGAATTTACTGAGACTAATTAGCATAATGCACACCAAACTCTTGAAAAAATAAAACTAAAATAAGTATTTAAAGTGTATGTAGTTTTTGTTTTGATGTCAGTTGACTTCTATATATAGGATTAAATGAAAAATTTTAAGAGATAATGCAAAATAGAGTCTCGAACAATTTGATAAATTCATTGAGGTAAAAAGAAAAAATAAGCGAAGTCAAAGAAATCCTATATGTGGCCAGGCCTAGTGACTTTGGGAGGCCCACCCAGGCAGGAGGATTGCTTGAGGTCAGAGATTCAAGATCAGCAGCCTGAGCAACATAGCAAGATTCAGTCTCTATTTTTTTAAAAAAGTAAATAAAACCTAAATAAATGTAGAGATGTGGTGTGTGTGTGTGTGTGTGTGTGTGTGTGTGTGTGTGTGTGTATGAATAGGTTTGTGAGCATATACTAAAAATGAAGATAGCTGTTTTTTGTGAGATATTAAAGTATATTTATACATGAAATTACCAATACATTCTTATAGTCTCTTTAAATAAGTAATTTTATTTCTGACTGTAAATATGTTTTAAACACAATTTCACAATTAAATTAAATCAGATTATCTTGGATCCTACAAATAAATGTGTTAATTCAACAAACAATTAAACAAATATTTATTGTGTACCTGTGATAGCCAGACACTCCTACAGAGAGTCTATATCATTTTTATGATGCAAAATATGTTATTTCTGTTACTTTAATTCTTTTTGGTCATTACTGGTACAAATGCAATTCTCTTTATATGCAATTATGTGTGTGCCTCCACACGAACAGTGTGTATAACATACCTTATTTTACTGACTTGGAAATTTACTCATACATTTTGAATTACTGTAAAGAAATACCTGAGGCTTAGTAATTCAGAAAGAAAAAAGATTTATTTTGGCTTATATATAGTTCTGTGTGGTATCAACATCTCCTGGGCTTCTGTCAAGGCTTCAGGGAACTTACAATCAGGGCAGAAGGCAGAGAGGGAGCTATGTCACATGGCGAGAGCAGAAGCAAGAGGAGGAGAAGGAGGTGCCAGACTCACATGAAAACAATTAGTTCTCGCACAAACTAAAGAACTGATACCCTTATAAAAAACATGCCATTCCCTGCTCTCACCATTCCTTGCTAACCCTCACTACTCAAAATATTTGGTTTAGTGGCTTGTCTTTTGTTTACAGATTGGAATCTCTTTGTATTAGAAAATAACAATGGGGATGGAAAATATTTGATTTTAAAATGGAATGCTGTAGGGAGGGAAGGATGACTAGGTGGAGCACAGGGAGATTTTAGGGCAGTGAAACTATCTGTGTGATACTGTAATGGTCAATCATATCATTATACATTTGTCAAACCCCACAGCAGCTATGACATAAAGAATAAACTCCATAGTAGATGATGGACTTTAGTAAATAAAGGGGATACACATTCTTTGTTGCTGGTGTTACAACACTTTTCAGGGCAGGATCCACAAATTTTACAAAAAGACATCCGGTAGTCTGGTTTTATAGACCGGTGACCTGCGCAGCGGCCCCCTCTTGTTGTAATGCTCTGTTATAATCATTTTGAAATGCTTCATAATTTTATCTGTAATCTTGTGTTTTCTAACTAAAGTCCCATGGAAAAATTGAGCATGCAGCTTGAGCAGAGAAGATACTAGTAGGCAATACACACACATAAGCGCCAACCCATAGGCATGGGAGACAGCAGGCAATGGAGCTGGCAAGCATAGCAGTTGGCCTGGCTGCCTGATGTGCCTGCCTATGTCAAGGAAAGCACTGGCAAAGGGTGTTGTTTCAATAAGGTTTGCAACAGCAGCCCCAGCCACCAGTGGTGACCATGATCCTGTATAAAAAGAGGATTTCTGCATGGGGGACACTAATAATGTCCATGGGAGGGTACTTGACCATCCATTCTCAAAGTCTTTCTTGTGGCATCTGGACAAATGAAACTCACTAGCCTGAGCCCTAGGGCAAAAACTGATGTTCCTTAGGAAGCAAATTGTGTGAGTAAATTACTTCAAAATACAAGTGTACACATGGGCATTACAACAGAGAGTATTAGAGCAATTTGAATTTTTCAAAGTTTAGAAACTTTGTTTTTGAAAGCTATATCAATATTGTGAAGCAAATATCACAGGCCTAAGAAACAGAAATTAAATTTTAAAAATTTGAGCAGTGTTTTGTAGTTTTCATTGTAAAGGTCTTTCACGTCTCTGGTTAGGAAGATGCCAAGGTATTTCTTTTTTTGTGTGGCTATTGTGAATGGAATTGTATTTTTATTTGGGTTTCTGTTTGTTTATTATTGGTGTAAAGAAATGTGATTGTCTTTTGCACATGTATTTTATACCCCGAGACCTTGCCAAAGTCCTTTATCAGCGCAAGGAGGTTTTTGACAGATTCTCTTGGGTTTTCAAGGTACACAATCATGTCGTCTGCAAAGAGAGATAACTTGACTTCCTCTTTTCCTATTTGGATACCCCTGATCGCCTTCTCTTTTCTGATTGCTCTAACCAGGACTTCCAATACTATATTGACCAGGAGGGCTGAGCATGGGCATCCTTGTCTTGTTCCAGTTTTCAGGGGAAATGGTTCCAATTTTGTCTGTAGGAGTATGCTGGTTGTGGGTTTCTCATAGATGGTTTTTACTATTTTGAGGTATGTTCCATGTATGCCTAGATATTCAAGGGTTTTTATCAAGAAGGGATGCTGGATTTTATCAAAAGCTTTTTCTGCATCTTATGATATAATCATGTGGTTTTTGTTTGACGTCTGTTGATGGATTTAATTACATTTATGGTCTTACGAAGGTTGAACCAGCCTTGCTCAAATCACTCCATAAAAAAGATACCTGCATATGCATGTTTATCACAGCATTGTTCACAATAGCAAGATCATGGAACCAACCATGCTGTCCATCAAAAGAGGACTGAATTAAAAAATGTGTACATATACACAATGAAATATTATGCAGCCATAAAAAAGAACAAAATCATGAATTTTGCAGCAACCTGGATGGAATTAGAGTTTATAATACTGAGTGATCTCTCACAGAAACAAAGATCTGAGTATCACATGTTCTCACTCATAAGTGAACCTTGAAAAACTATCGTAATACTATAAGAAAAGGATTGACAGTGGTGGGAAACTATGGGGGGACAGGGAGGGGAAGGGAGGTGGGATTAACGGTAGTCAATGTCTGGGGATGGGAGGGCACACCTCATCAACAAGGGTACCTGCACAATGCATATTTGTATACCTAACACTTAACTGTACCCCAAAATTTTAAAATAAAAAATATTTATTTAAAAAAATTTAAAAATTAACACAATCAATGGAAAAATAGTATACTCATATGAAGTTTTAAAATAAATTTTAAAATTAATTTATAAGTATTTTTCTTTAAAATTGGAAGAAATACCATAGAATGCATAACCAAACATTCTGAATTATATACACACCATAAAGCCACTTTCAGTTTCTTGTCTGTCATAAGTTACAAATGTCAGAGGAAATATTAAAATGTCGTTGTATTAATTTAAATCTAAAATTAAATCCAGACTTACATGAAACTAACTTGCATGAAGAGTTAAATCTTTTTAGAAAAATGTCTTCTGAGACTAAGCAGCTCTAGATGTACTAAAAGGAGACATAGTCTACAACACACATTTAGTAGCTTCACTAAAAACTGCTTAAGTAGAGAAACTCATCTAGAAGTTAAATTTAAAGATTATTTATGATAGTACTTTCACCAAGAAAGTCTAATGTTGCTGTCAATTATATATTGCTAAAAAAATGAAGTTGCTGAAAACATAAATTCATAAATAAAATGAATTTTCAGTAAAAGAAACCAGAAAAATCTTAAGATTACTCAAGATCAATCATTAATAAAGTGATATTATATTATATACAATGCTAATACCAAAAATATTTTTCAATTTTTAACTTTATGTTGTTACTTATATATTACTATTACAGCCCTATTACATTTCATAAGATGCAATGCATTTTTAAAGAAAAGGCTTAATCCAAAGGAAGTTTCTAAAGAAAAATAAAAGATTTTGTTTGTATTTTAGTATTTTTGACTTCACTTTTTTTTCTGCTTTTTGACCAAGGGACCTGGATTTTATTTTTCTTAGATCCACAAGTTATGTGCTGTCCTGACCTGGGTTTGTCCTCGGGGAAAAATGGTAAATGATGAGCATGTTCAGCATGAGGTGAAGTATCCCATGTCACATGCTTCGACCTGACTTTATTTAAACAGCCTCCCCAGTCCCAGGAAAGAGGAAAGAACTGATCCTCTCTTCCTTTCACAGGGACCTGTGTTCATTCTGATAGTATTTACTGATAGCATCTGTGCCAAACACTATGCTAACTTGTAGGATACAGCCGAACAAAACAGGTGTAAGGCTCTGTACTTAGAGAATTTACAGTCTGGGGGAACAGGCAGGCAATATACAACTAAGCAAATAAATGTACAATTTCAAATTGCCATTGGTGCTGTGCAGGACACTAATTATTATAACAGAGAATAAATAGTGGTAATTTAGATAGGCATAAGGTAAAGCCTTTATCAGGAAATCTGGTGTATATATGTGTACTACTGCAGGAAAAGGGAACAGTATGTGTGAGGGCCCTGAGACTAGAAATGTATTGGTAGATGCGGTTATTGAAAGGTGGGTTTTGGTTGGACACAGTGGCTCATGCCTGTACTCCCAGAAATTTGGGAGGTAGAGATGGGAGAATTGTTTGAGCCCAGGACTTCGAGTCCAGCTTTAGCAACATGGCAAGACTGCATCTCTACAAAAGGTCAAGAAATTAGCCAGGCATAGTGGCATGCACTGGTAGTTCCAGCTACTAGGGAGGCTGAGACAGAAAAATGTCCTGAGCTGAGGGAATGGAGGTAGCATTGGGATGTGATCATGCCACTGCAGTCCAGTCTGAGGGACAGAGTAAGACCCTGACTCACTCTCTCTCTCTCTCTCTCTCTCTCTCTCTCTCACACACACACACACACACACACACACACACACACACACACACACACACACACGAGGATTGCAGGTCAAGGTTAGTTTAGGGGCATATGGAGGGCCCAGAAAATGCAGAGCTTTGTAGGCCATGAGACATGTTTGAATCTTGTTTGTGCTGGGGAAAACAATGGAAAGGTTTTAAGCAGTGGAAATACAGTATCCTTTTTGTTTCTCAAATGACCCTTTCTGTTGGATTATAGAAGAAAGGGCTACAGTGGATCCATTTAAGACCTTATCGCCAGTTTCAATGAGAGATACTGATGGTTCAGAGAGAGCAAGTGGCACTGAAATTAGAAGGAAGTTAGGAGTTTGGAAGTGTCTTTCAGGTACTAAATTACCTTTTGGTCTGTAGGGGATTCAAGCGAGTGAGGGACCAAGAGTGAATCCATGTTTGCACGCTGAGCAAGTGTATAAATAATGATATTGTTTAATGAAAAGTGGGCTGAGGTGGGGACTAAGGAACTCAGGTTACCACAATAAAGCACCATGCACACAAGAGAGCTTAGTGTTGACTTTAATTTCATATTACTGTGGTCATTGTACTAGTTTGTATATTATTAATTTCTAGAAACTATCTGACCCTAAATAATGAATGTATTAAAATATTTTTCTTTGAAAAACATTTCTTTCTTTGTGGCATTGATACATCTGACATCTCTTATGCTATTTAATTTTCCTAATTATGTTGATGAATCACCAATCTCCTCTGATAGCCAGAATAAGATCATTGGTCCAGAAAAATAACAATAGAATTCAGGAAGCTGCCCCATTGTTGTTGCCCCCCACAAATTTAATAAAATGATGTATGAAAAAGTTAAAGCTGCTGCTTTAAACTGATCAGGACTTGACCTAGCATGTGGTTCTTTCAAATTTGTTAAAGGGGTAAGCCAATTTGTTTATGCATTTGTAGACTTCCCCCTTACATCAATTAGTTTTTTTTAACGTTGTGCCATTGATTCTTTTTAAAGCTTTCTTCTTAAGAGACGATATATCTTCCATGTCAAGTTTTTTGATGTGTCTATAAATCTACTTTATTAAGTCATACAACGTGGCTTTACCTATATTCTTTCAGAATTCTTTAAAAGGAAAAATATATTGTTCTGTTAAATATGCCATAATCACGGCTTTTCAGTTTTCATTCAGTTCTTCTTTCTTTTTGGTAGAAAAGTTTTATTCGGCCATCTCCTACTAAGTGTGTATTTGTGTATTGTGCAATGCTAGGACATTTCTTTAAAGTAAAAGAAGAGAAGCATTTTAAATATAATGGTTGGGTTTTATTTTTAACTTATATTTTCTCACTTGCTGAGTGAGAAAGTGCTAACAACATAGCTATATCTTCAGCACATTTTGTATAACTGCTAGTCTCACATTTGAAGACTTCCAGCTGAAAATGTATAAAGAAAGTGAAAAAAACCATACATTATTTTCTTAACCAGGGAAAGAAGACATTATCTTACATGAAAATCTGTATCCTGTTTAATTAATTCTTTTCTAGTAAGAGGGAAAATAACAACTCATTTCTCATACTAGTTAGGTTCCAATCAGTAAAGAGAACAAGTAAGACTGCTCACAACAATACTATTATAAAGAATCTGTAATTATTGTTATTAGTAATATCATAGGATTTAAAACCGGAAACAGAGTAAGAACATATGTTTCCAAGATGTTGAATTACTGACGATCACATAGAAAATGTGAAGTTGCAGTTAAGGCCTGGGTGCCACAGAGAGCTCTGATATTAGCACTCATTTCCATTACTTCAAGAAATGCTCATGTCACTGCACTCCAGCCTGGGTGATAGAGTGAGATTCCAACTCAAAAAAAAAAAAAGGAAAGAAAGAAAGAAATGCTCATCCCCTGTAGGTGGAGTCAGTGTGGTTTCTGCTCTGCATTAGTGGTGATTAGGACTAAAAGTCCCTCTAGGCCAGCTGATGATATTGACTCACCAAATAAAAATATGCTTATAAAAATAAGATATATTGTGAGGTCATAAGAGAGAAAATAGACAAGTGGGAACTTATTAAACTGACAAGCTTCTGCTAAGCCAAAGAAACCATCAAGAGAGCAGGGAGACAGCCTACAGACTGGGAAAAAGTATTTGCCAACTCCAGGTCTGACAAAGGCTTAACATCCTGGATCTACAAGGAACTCAAACATGCTGAAAAGAAAAAAACAAACAACCCCATTATAAAATGGGCAAAAGATATGAACAGACACTTCACAAAAGAAGATATCCGAGCAGCCAACAAACACATGAAGAAATGCTCAACCTCACTAATCATCAGGGAGATGCAAATCAAAACCACACTGAGATACCACCTAACTCCAGTCAGAATGGCAATTATCAACAACCCAAAAAATAACAGCTGTTGGAGAGGGTGTGGTGAAAAGGGAACACTTGTACACTGTTGATGGGAGTGTAAACTAGTGCAACCTCTGTGGAAAGCAATGTGGCGATTCCTAAAAGCTCTAAAAATCGACCTTCCATATAACTCTGCAATCCCCCTACTGGGAATATACCCTGAAGACCTCAAATCACTCTATAAAAAAGATACATGCACATGTATGTTTATCGCAGCATTGTTCACAATAGCAAGAACCTGGAAACAGCCATGCTGCCGTCAAAAGAGGACTGGATTAAAAAAATGTGGTACATACACACGATGGAATACTACACAGCCATAAAAAAGAACAAAATCATGAATTTCGCAGCAACCTGGATGGAACTAGAGTCTATAATACTGAGTGACCTCTCACAGAAACAAAGATCCGAGTATCACATGTTCTCACTCATATAATGGACCTTGAACATCCAATGTAATACTATAAGAAAATGACTGATGGTACTGGGAAACTATGGGGGGGAGGGGGATGGGATTAATAGTCGCAAATATCTGTCTGGGGATGGGGAAACACCTCTTATCAACAGGGTGCCTGAATGAAACATAATTGTAACCCTTAACTGTACCCCACAAAATCCTAATAAAAAATATTGATTTAAAAAAAAAGATATACTGTGAGAGCCACATTTTTGGGACAGGTAGGGAGATGGAGGGAAAGTGTGAAAAGAAAAGTGGTGAATGTGGGAGAGGATGAGTGGGGATGTATAGCAGGGGAGGGGATACGGTTAATTGGAGAAGGGGAGAGGTGGGAGGAGAGGCAGAGGTGAGACTACAGGAATGGGAGATGATAAAGAGAGAAGAAAGGTAATGGGGGTGGGAAAGGGCATAGGAGGAAAGGAAAGAGGACAGGACAAAGTGTGTGTAGATCGTTAGACCATACACTATAACGTAATATTAGCAATAAAGATGGAAAGACATGACAAGACACGCTTTTCAAATTTCAGGGCAGTTCCAACCCTTCGTATCCTATGTTTTCCATAGTTTGTAGCTTATTTGGGATGCATCAAAATAAAGAAGATTTTTTATTTGTTTTAAACTCAGGAAGATCTCATATCCCTTGATACAAGTATCGCTATACATAAACATAAGTGGAATTTTAATAAAGTAATAAAGTAGAAACCTTGGAATAATTGTGTTCATTTGAGCTTTAAATTTATCATCAATACAAATAAAGGTATAAAGGAAAACTTCCATGAGTGACTCTCTATGAATAATTTATGGCAAGAAATTATATTCAACATCTCATTTTATTCTATGTTATGTATTAAGTATATACAATTATATATTTTGAGTATATACAATCATATATATGAGTATATGTAATCAATAAGTGCCATATATACATGTATCATGTATATATCTATCTATCTATATATATACATGATATATATATGGGCTATTCATCTAATCCAAAAGGCATTTTTAAAAAATAAGATGTGATACTTAGGTCAAGATTTGTTTTTTTTTTGCCTATAAATATCTAATTATTCAATTGCTCAAGCATCAATATTATTGAAAAAACTATTTCTACTTCATTGAATTGTTTCTGTACCTTTGTCAAAAATCAGTTAGTCATACTTATATGGAGCTATTTCTGTATTATCTATTTTATTCCATTTGTCCTTGTGTCTATTTCTCCACAAATATGACACTATCTTGTTTATTGTAGTTGTAGCTATATGATAGATCTTAATATCAGATGGAGTATTTTCCTCCATTTAACTCTTCTTTTTTGAGATGGTTTTAGTATTCTAGGGCCTATGCCATTCTACATGAATTTACAATAAATTTCACTATGTCTACAAAACAATTTTGCTGGATTTTGACTACACATAAATTTGAAATGTATTGACTTCTGCAATATGTTGTCTTTCAATCCATGAACTTTGAATATCTCTCCATTTAGGCAGGTCTACTTTGACTTATTTTACCAGCATTTTGCAATTTTCAGCATACATGTTTATATATATTGTTTCTCAAATTTATATCTGAAATATGTAAGGGTCATGGATGTTCAGATTATAACTGGACCCCACTGAAACTGCTCATATGGGGCAATTGAGACATCACCTGTTCCTGATAGGTGGGGAATGGAAGGCCAACTCCCAGCTGTGTTTCACTAAACCAATTGGCTGGGGGATTTAGAGGACTACCACCTTCTTCCACAGGGAAGAGTGAAAGTAGAAAACTAGCTTCCCAATCATCCCCACTGAAACTCTGAAATGTGTGTGTGAGCCTGTGTATACATGTTTAGGTTTGTATCTCGCTGGAATAGGGCAGATTTTGCCAAAAAAGCTTTTCTGTTCTTAGGCCACTACTTTCTCAATCTTTTGCTATTGGAGACAGGCTTTTCTGTATGCTTTTTCTGTCTGCCTGTTGTAGTTCCAGGTTGTAGGTTTCTTCAGCACCCTGTTCAGAATACATGAGATACAAAAGGGAAACCAAAATAACTCATTGCCATGGCATTTCTCAAGTCCTGAAGAGCCCAGGCTGTTTGTTTTTTAGTATTTTATTATTCTTGTTGAGTTCTGCCAGGAATTTTTAGTTGTAAAAGTGAGTACCTGGGAGAAATAAGGCTACAGCATCTTGATGAAACCAATTGATTTACATTTAAGAACCACTTAGTAAACTATATTTATATATAGACCAGTATATAATCTGCACACAGTATTCTCAATGGCCAAGTGACATTTGTACTCAGAACTTACAGGAGCAGTTTTTTGCTCTCTAATTCTTTCACTTATTTCTGATTTCCCTGGCTTTATCTGGTCGGTCTTTGGCTTTGGCTTTAATTTACACTATGAGTTACAATCTCTCCTTTTGGGCCATCAATGTTAAGTAGTTTTTGGAATATTTTCTTTATATGACACAGATTTCCTACTACTTGAAACATGGGATTCTTTTTTCAAACCCTTTCCTAAATACCTTTTCAACTACAGATTTATAGCACTTATTTATCATCATCTTGGCTATGCTTATTGTTCTCTTAGTTGGAGTCCTTGTAGATTAGTAAACTAGTAAATTTGAATGTTAAAAAGGGGCTATAATGATAGTATTAATGTGCTGCATGTTTTTATTTAAAAACCCTGCCATTATATTTACCATTCTCCTGTTTCTAACAAATAGATTTATTTTAAAATAGGGAGGAAAATGGAAAATCTGATATTGAAATCTTACAAATTTTATTCTAAATAACTAAGTAGTTGATTTATGAAGTAAATGGCTGCAGTTTGGGTGCCTGGTCTTAATTTTTGTGTAGGGAATAGTTGAATTCACCAAAAATGTCAAAATCAAGACTACACAGAAGGAAAACAAGTAGATAACCTTTAAAAATATCAGTTTAAGATATATAATGAAGGTCAGTTTTTCTCTGACATTGAATAGAATCAAAGTTATGAGCACGTTGTGTTATGTAATAATTGATATTTCATATTAAACACCATCAAAATATCATCTTTTTTAAGACTTACAAACTATAATTTTTATGTATGCGCCATATGATAATCATTTACCATAGAACCTACTATATTTACATCTCCATAAAAAATGTAAAATAAATTCCAGCAGCTGTTGAATTCTTCCCCCCCCCCCACTTCATCTCAGGGAAAGGGAGCTGATTGATTAGTATAGAAAGAATCTATCTTCCATCTCCAAGCTGTGATTCTCAACTCTGCACATTAGAATCAACTTGGAACTATTGAGAAACACTGAAGCATGACTGTACTTCAGAGACCCTGCTGTATCATTGAAGCCTGGGCACAGGTGCTTGCAATGGTTTTTCAGATGATTCTAGGAGCACCAGCTTGTCTCTTGCACCATAGGTTTTACAACATCTATAATTGTCTTCATAAAATGAGAAAAATTAGATTAAAATATTGGGATTTTAGGAAGTATAGTTGTGCCTTCTATCAATATTTGACTGGCCAGGCTCAGTGGCTCAGCCTGTAATCCCAGCACTTTGGGAGGCCAAGGTGAGTGGATTACCTGAACCTGTGGGTTCGAGACCCACAACTTGACAACTTGGGGAGACCTCGTCTCTACAATAAAAAAATAATAAACAGCCAGCTGCAGTAGCGCATGTCTGTAATTCCGGCTACTCTGAAGGCTGAGGTGGAAGGATCACCGGAGCCCAGTAGGTCGACGCTGTGGTGGCTGTGAGTGTGCATGCCACTGCACTCCGGCATGGGCAAAGGAGTGAGACTCTAACTGAAAAAAAAAAAGACTGAATTAATTATGATATTGAAAAGATATCTTATTTTAAATAAGAAGAAAACAGTTTCAAGTTGATCTTAAAAAAAACATTTAATTTGGCATTTATATGTGCTATTGACCATTGTAATCTGCAAGCAAGATTGTTCATTACTGTAAGCAAATAATTACTTTCTTTTCTCTCATTTTTTTCTTCCCTTCTCCCCCCTGAGATGTTGATATAGCAGTTCTCATACTCTTTAGATAGTCTCGATATAGCATCACTGATATATTATGGCTGTACAAAGGTTTATTAAGAATCATTGGAACTAATGTGTGATTTAGATCTACATAGCTGAGCCCAGTACTGAGTAGTTCATTTTACCTTGTAAGCAAACACTTAGGAAATCAAGATAGTTCAGCAACTTGGAATCAGACAAATACAATGAATATACATTTGGATACATACTTCATCTGTATGACTACTCACATACAAATATTTTTGCATCACTAAGTCTACTCTTTTAATTTAGCAAATTGATGAAATAATCCATTAAAGATGCTGTTATTAACCAATTAATATGGCATATTTCCTTTTACTCTGAAAATTGATAAATAAATGTTATGTAGGAAAACTTTCACTTTATCTTCTTGCTCTAAGAAATGACCTTTGTGATGGATATTTATCAAAAGTATTTTTTAAAAAATATCTCAACTTCATCAAATTATCAGTAAGAAAGCCAAGGATCTTCCATATCCAAGGTTATATAGTAAAAGCATACTTACAAACAATGTAGTATACTAGCTCCTTGCTCTCATTAGTTTATAATCTAACTAAAGAGACAAGAACATATAAACAACATGACTAAAGATGGAATGTGCACTATTAATTAATAAAAGGAATTCAATAGAAAATGCATTATTTTTCTATGATTACTGTAACATTTTATCACACACTGGTGGCTTAAAATAACACAAATTTGTTATCTTACAGTTCTGGAAGTCAGAAATCCAAAATATATCTCATAATGCTTAAATCAAGACCACACAAGGTGTGTTCTTTTTTGGAGGTGTTCAAGAGTAATTTATTTTATTGCTTCTTATGTTTCTAGAGGTCATATGCTTTTCTTGGCCCATGGCCACCTTCTTCCATCTTGAAAGCCATCAGTATCAAGCTGAGTTCTTCTCATACTGCCCTCTCTCTGTCTCTCTCTTCTGTCCCCCCTCTTTTCATCAAAGGACCTTGTGATTATATTGGACCTACGTGGAAAATGCAGGATAGTCTCCTCCTCTTAAGTTCAGCTGATTGGCGAACTTAATTCCATCTACCGTCTTAATTCTCCTTTGCCATGAAACCTAACAGCCACAGGTTTTAAAAACTGAGATGTAGACATCTCTGTTGGGGACAGGGGAATGGGGGTCACTGGGGGTCATTATTCCACTTTCTACAGAAGATGTGTAAACAGAAACATTTGACTGGAAAGGAAAGTGTCTACACACAAGGAGAAGAGTATATATTTGAGAAAGCACTTTAGGATCAAATTGTAGAGATTTCTGAAAGACAAAGAGAAGATTTCACATTTTATCCACAAGGAAATAGAAGACCATCAAAAGAGCCTTGGTGAAGAGAGAAATGATCCAAGCAAGCAGAGTAAGGGGATGAATGACAAGCACCGTACAAGTCAAATAGGAAGCAAATCCCAGATGGAGGAAGACCACATGTGGGATCTGGCTGTGGTTCAGGTGTGAGGTGGTGATGCCTTGGGCCAATGTGTGATACAAGCAAGAATCATCAAAAGAGTCTGGTAGATAATATGTAGAAGCACACATGACTCTAATGTTCCCAACCCAGAAAAAAAGGAAAACTAGTGGCACCATTAATGGAAGTGGAAAATATTATCAGATAATAAAAATTACTGAACAAGAATTTTTTAATAGAAAATATGAAAGATGAACAAAAATGTCTCAAATTCGATTACAAAATATTACATAATCAGTGAAATATTTTTTAAAATAAGACACATTTTAGTATGTGTTATTATTTGCTTACTCATATCATCTCAATTTTGCTAATAACACAATTATTTTACAAGTATCTACAGTTTCCATCTGAAACTGTCCAATAATCAACCTCAGCAATCAGTTTCTTTCATTATCGGAAGGTAACATGTAGTCATGAGCAATCTAATTGCTACACTCTGCTCTGGAGGAGTAGCCAAAAGACCTAACCCATCTTGTTCTAGATGGTTTGACTTATGGACCCAGCTCTAAAAAAAATGCACTAAGTCTGAAATAAATATAAGATAATACTAACCGTAATTTAAACATCAAGGAAGAAAGCTAGGTCCTTATTACTCAACATACAGTGTAGAGATCAGCCACATCATCATTACCTGAAGCTTGTTACAAATTTACAATCTTCCATTTTGGACATTCCAAATCAATGTACATTTTAATACAATTTCCAGGTTATTCATTTGCACATTATTGTTTGAGAAGCACTAGTCTGTGGCTAAAACCCCAAATGGAAAACTTCTTTTCTCCAAACTTATGTCTAAAACACAGCTAGAGTCCATGTGGCTTTTGAGATATAAGAGCAAACTGAGCAATAGTCACTGATAAGAATCCTGTCCTCAGTAATATATACTGATTTTTGAAACTTGAGTCATAGGAGTCATTTTATGAAACCATTGAGTACTTTTAGATCTTTGAAAGAGAAGACACAAATATTTAAAATAGCTTACAAAAGTACTAAATGGAGAGGATGTGGCGAAAAGGGACCACTTCTACACTGTTGGTGGGAGTGCAAACTAGTTCAGCCTCTGTGGAAATCAGTGTGGCAATTCCTAAAAGTTCTAAAAATCGACCTTTCATATGACCCTTCAATCCCTCTAATGGGAATATACCCGGAAGAACTCAGGTCACTCTATAAAAAAGATACTCGCACACGTATATTTATCGCAGCTTTGTTCACAGTAGCAAGAAAATGGAACCAACCATGCTGCCCATCAAAAGAGGACTGGATAAAAAAAATGTGTTACATAAGCACAATGGAATACTAAGCAGTCATAAAGAAGAGCAAAATCATGAACTTTGCAGCAACCTGGATGAAACTGGGGTTTATAATACTGAGTGATCTCTCACAGAAACAAAGAGCTGAGTATCACGTTCTCACTCATAAGTGGACAACTACCGTATTACTATAAGAAAAGGATTGAAAGTGGAGGGAAACTGCGGGGAGGGTTGTGAGGGGTGGGGAAGTGGGACTGACAGTAGTATATATCTGCCTGGGGAAGGAGGGGGCACATCTCATCGATAAGGGTACCAGCACGGTGAATATTTGTATACCTAGACCTGAATTGTACCCTACAATTTTAAATAAAAATTAAAAGAGAAAAAAAAGTACTAAATGGTAGTCAAATCAAATAATTTAACTTTAGTTTTTAATAATTTTTTAAAATAAAAAATATTTTAACGCTTTGTGATTTTTATAACTATTGGAAAGTAAAGTAAAGCACAGTTTTTGAATGAATTATCAGATAAACCAGCATAATATATTACATAAAATTCAGAAAAGTACAATTAAATCACTAAATATTTAGAAATGTTTGACTTAGTTCATTTCAGGTTCCCTTTTGACTTCTCCATTGGATAGATCTGACTAATCAGTTTGTCAGGTCAGAGATGTAAGTACATACTTTGCTTTCTTAAAAAATGAAATTCCCATTCAGATTCATTGGCAAGACCCATCCTTTTAACCCATTTACTAGATATCCTTGAGAATGATCTATTTTTAATAAACTAATTGAATAATCCTTTTACATTTACTATATATATTGATGTAAGAAACTACCAATCTAGCACACATATGAAAATTTTAAAGAATTGCTTAAATGCTATTCAGTTTTCACAAGCCATGATACTCAACTATAATTCCACTGGAACCAAATTCTAAGCATATTTTAATGACAAAGAATGATAAAACAAAAATGCTCTGTGTGATGTGATGAACATACCTAATTCAAAAACTTCTAGACGTTCTTTAATTTTATAAAAGGCATTAGAGATACTTTCTTGATTAGGAGATTTTGATGGAATTTTATTATTCCCCACCTAAAAAAAGATGGATGTTGAGAAATGCTTTGGATTAGTGAGAAAGCAATGAGAATAAACAACATGGCATGAGATTTGTGCATGCACAATTGGATATCAAGATTCTAGTGACAGTGTGTAATTATTATAGAGAATACAGATGAGATTTGAATTTAATATGATTTCACAATCTTAATGAATCCCTCCCCTTTCCCTCCCTCATATTCTGCTTCCCTTATATTTAACACAAACTTAACAACTGAACTTGAGCAAATCATCAGTGGCTTTGTAACAGTATATCCCAAACTTGTCAACAAACTGTTGTAACATCTCAAAACAAATGTGCTGTTAAAAATATGGTGTTAAGAATAAAAGTCCAGATCTGACAAAGGGAAGGAAATATCTTCATGTTCAACACACAGTTCAATGAAGTCACTGAACATTTCAAAACTACTCTCCAGCATCCAAGAGTAGTCTCAGAGATATTACAAAAGCACATTCTGAACTGTTTATCCTTTAGGAAGTGCTGACTCCAAGGCTCTAACTTAGAGAATTCTGTTTTGACATAATCAGTTCTGGTTGATGTGTCGTTAGATACCATGCAATGAGCCAGCTGCACACGATGCTATTCATTCTGATTGATTGGTCTTTGCCAACCTTTGTCACACCCTGAATGCTTGATTTTGAGCAAGAATAGACTCAGTGCACTGAATACTATTGGATCTCAGCAGCTCTTCACAGAGCTGCTATCCTCAGCCTTGGAAAATAAAACATTTGACCAATGCAACTAAAATCCGGAAACCTGTCACAAGGATTCCTTTTTTACAGATTCAGCCTGACTGGTGTCAGCAATAAGGAAATTCTTACTAGTAAAATAATAAAAGTAAAAATACCTTTTACTCATGTTACAGAGCTTTTACAGAGTACTTTACAAATATGCAATATAAGTCAAGGATGCAAGGTTAATTACGTGTTCTCACAGTCTAAGCTTAGTGTGAGCTGTGCACTTTATCTTCCCTAAAATATTTCCCAGTTTCTGTTCTACTGTTTAATTGTTTTTCTTCTTTTTTTTCTTACTGTATAATCAAAGAAATTATTTGTTCAAGTTCTAGTTTGGGCAATTATTACTGCTGTCACTGTTAAGAAATTTGGTAAGACTATTGGGATACAACCACAAGGGATGCAACTTGCTACAATGTGACCAGTTCAAATTATATAGGTTATGTAACTAACTTAGTGAATATTATAAAACTTGATAATGGAATTATTTCATGAAACTTTGAGAATAGATGCATGCATATATCTGCCTCAGAGATGATTATTAAAATATAAACATTTCAACAGATTTATTGAGTGTCCATGTGCAACAATTCATGTTATATAGGACAGGTAGATAAATATCAGTGCAATTACAGCACTTCCCAGAGACATACAAGCTATTATAGCGATTTCCAATTCAAGATCCCTTATCTTCAAGAAAACTTCTTTTAAATTCTCAAAAGTTCTAATTGTTAGAAAAAGTTACACATTTATCTGTTGTAAGTCTTCGTAGACTATTAACAGTTAAAATACAAAGGGCAGCAAGGACTTTTATAACGATCTTATTTGCTTCACATGTATAAACACATTTAACTTTCACAACGACATTGTGTGGGTGCCATAGTTTTCCAATTTATAACAACCTTGAGATTATTTACTCTTGTCTGTACTTAGGATTATAATCATCTTCAACTAGCTCTTATACAGTGGAGTAACTAATGGGAGCTGAACTGTTACTTACTATGAGCCTTTTTTTCCTGTTGTTACTTATTGAGTATTTTTTTTCCCCTTACAGACTGTTTTTTCAAATCTTGAGATTCATATAATAGAGAGTAAATAATAGAAAAGGTTCTAGGTTGTTTTTAAACAGTCACAAATCAATGAATAATGTTAAGATGACTAAGCCTACTTATTTTAGATAGATTATTTTATTATTTGACTACTGGTGTTTATTTTGGATGGAAAGACAATGTGCATCATTAAAAAATGGAAATTGTGGAGGTTTTCTTATGTTAGAGTAAAGAGAAAAATTTAGAGCTATTGTTTTAGAGACTTGGAAATTGGCCTGCGACTATTTCACCTAACCATACAATTCCCAAGAGCTTGTGAGTCGCTATCCTACAGCACTGGGAGATGGAGATTGCAGTCTTATTCTAAGGACTATCTGAAATGGGATATAAATGCAATTAGTTGATGCTGAAGCTCATAGGTAACAACAGATTAGATTATCATCTATTCATAGTTTTAAGCTCCAAGCTTTCTTTTTAATTATTTCCCAAGGCCATACAACTCAAGCTCAGAGACCCAAATAGCTGTTCTATCTTGTCTTAAAATTGACTTTTACAGGTTAAGTCACCAGTTGAGTTTATACACTAAGCTTCTAGGTCTGAATTATGAGAAAGGGTGACTCCATTCAAGTCTGGGATTTTCCTTGAACATGTCCTTCAATAATTTAACATATACCTTCCTTGACCCTCCTCTCATGCAGAGTCATACAGGCATAATTTTATTAGCTGTTCCTCAGCCCACATCCCATAAAACCCCTGCATACTTCATTTGCCTTCTGTTGCCACCCTTCAAATCTGAACAATATTCTTTCCTTACATAGCCTCATTTCCACATAGAGTTTCATTACAATGTACTGGAATAAGAAAATGTCCTTAACTAGTGTATGTGCTCAGACTTTTTATACAGCCAAGTATTATCCAGATGGTATCAATGATAACAGTTTCATAAGCTATAATTTTAACAATCTCTGACGTGAAATATGTAAGCACACACACAAATTGTGAAAGATCCTTGCGTAATAATTATTCAACTATATTTATAATCGATATACTTTTTTACACATGCAGCAAATAAATTTTTTTAGAAAGTTCAAAATTTATTCAAAAAGGAGAATTTTAAACAAAGTGAAACAAAATAGATCACATATATAAAAATAACAAGGTCTTTGATATGTAAATACAAAGATGGAAGGAAGGAAAAAGAGAGTAGTAGAGGAGGGAAGGAGATGGGAAGAGTGGAAGGAAAGAATAAATGAAGGAAGGAAGGAAGGAAGGAAGGAAGGAAGGAAGGAAGGAAGGAAGGAAAGAAGGAAGGAAGGTTAATTATCTCTGTCAAAAAAGTAATAATTTGTAATGACTAGCCAATAACTAGATGCATGCCTCAATAATAGAATGTTCACAACATATGAGATACACATTATAACCTGTCATAATAAAATACAAGTTACAAAAAAAAATTAATTTTCTTATATATGCTTAAATATGCATTTAATCACTTGTATTTTTACTTCTTCCAGCCTAAGATATTTTGAAGAAAAATATCTTTCTTGTTTCATCTGAACTCACTACGGGTTTACTGTAAATACTTGTGTCCCCCTAAGGAAAAATATAAAACATCAACCCCTCCCCATCCACCACACACATATCATCTATATATAATAATAATTAAAATTGTTTGGACAAATTTGTGCCATGAACTACAGCTGACTCTACAGACACTGCTATTTCCTAATCATGGATAAATATTTTTTCCTTAATTCTTTAATCTATTCAGATTGTTGCAATCTATCTGGAAAAATGTGAGCAACATGTGACATGACCAAGTTTGAAAGATTCTTGTCTAAGAAGGGGAGGGGTGGAAGGGGAGGGGTTGATGTACCATAGGGAACAATCTTGTTAAAGAAACTGTTAACAAGATTGTTCCCTATGGTAGGTGGCCAAAAACAGCTGTTTTTTTCACACACACACACACACACACACACACACACACACACACGAGATTAATTGTGTTAGTATATGATGCACACACAAACAAACATACTATTTTTAAGTCAGTGATTAATAGGTATTAAATGCTTTAAATAAAGCATCTTCATATTCTATCTTAATATTTGAATGTTCTATAAATACATATTCAAGAGAAATAATGTGAATTTAAACCATATGGGAATAAATATTGTTTAAACTTTTATTAAAAGTCTACCAAAATTCTAAACAGACACTCATACAAATAGAGTCTTGTGATAACATTACTGAATTACAGGGTATTCTACTTTGGCAAACACTTCTCATATCCACTATAGAATATATTATGCCAGTTACCTTTTTTTCTCACAAAGATTTTCCTGCTGTGTATTGGTAAAAATATCTCAGAAATCCTAGCCCCAACAGCTTCTCCAGGGTCTCAATATGATAGTCATTGGGTTTCTTCACCTTAGTAATAATGTTAACCTTTGAGACACTGGTTGAATTCTAAACTGCTGGAGTCAAGTGACTGGATGTTTGGATGGGAGGTTTTACAATGTAGAAATACTTGAAAGAGTATTTGGTTATAAAATACAAGTCTGAACTCCATCATGTCAATATATTTGTACTAAATGGGAGCCTCAATTGAGGTAAATCAGTGCTGTCAAGTACAAATAAGGCTGCTATAAATATTAATCACTTCAATGTACATATGAGGAAGACAAATGAAACTTAAGGATAAACCTTGAACCAACTGAATAGTTTTCTTTCCAATGTATTTTCAAGAGAATCACTATAAAAATATAGAAGAGTAAGTCTTAGCTGAGAACATACAAACTTTGCCAACCTTCTTAAAAGTAAAAGATGATCAGTAGATGTAACAATGTAAATTTGAAAGCATACAAATTTTGAAATCCAAATTTATAACAACAGAATTGCAAAAGTAGAAGATTGGAAAAGAAGAAAAATGTTTCTAATACTGTTTTTAAAACAAATATTTGGCTTTATATTTCAAATATCAAACCATACAGCTAACTTGGTCTGGATCTGGAGGACTGCATGACAGAGGAATAAAGTTTGAACAATCTGATGGGTAATTCGCTTCCTGTTAAGCGATGTTCATGTTCTTTTCATTGACAATTTCACAGCTCAAAGTCTCAGTGAATGAATATCTTTGGTAGTTTAGGATCATTGCATTGAGTTTAAAAAGAGCATTATTTAACTTCTTTTTATTAAGCACTACTGTAAGCTGTTAGTCCTAAAAATCGGTATAGTTTGAAAATACCAAATATCTAGCTTTATGTGGTTTCTGGTAATCTTGCTATCATGTCTTTATTATTTAATAATTGTTTTTGGCCGAGCTTGGTGGCTCAGTCTTTAATCCCAGCACTTTGGGAGGCTGAGGTGAATGGATTGCCTGAGCCTAGGCATTCAAGACCAGCCCGGGCAACGCGGCAAGACTTCATTTCTACAATAAATAAAAAATTAGCAAGGCGTGGTAGCGCACGCCTGTGGTTCCAGCTACGTGGAAGGCAGAGATGGAAGGATCGCTGGAGCCCAGCAAGTCAATGCTGGGGTGGCCATGAGTGTGTACCACTGCACTCCAGTCTGGGTGAGAGTGAGACTCCAACTAAAAAAAAAAAAAAGTTTTAATTATTTTAAATTTATCACTTCAAAAGAAACACAAATTATATTCAATTATGTGTTGCCGTTAAAAATTGCAATGCCTTAGAGGGATTAAAAATATATAATACTTTCACATTGGAAATTCAGTAGCAGTTTCCTGTTTTTGGAGGGGAGGGGAATTGAGGTCTCACTATGTTGCCCAGGCTACAGTGAAGTGGCTTTTCACAGGCGTGATAACAGAACACTAGAGCCTTGGATTCCTGTTTTCAAGCAATCCTCTTGCCTCAGCCTCTCGAATAGCTAAGACTTTAGGCTTGCTACTCTGCACCTGGCAAAAACAGATTCATTATTGTCCCTTTCAATTTAAGTTTATATAACCTTCTGTTTTTTGTACTTTAGCTACTTTATTTTGTGTAAAATATTAAGAACTAGGTAATAAATCACTGAATACATCTACTTTTATAAAGAGTCTTGTCATACTAATAAACCATTTTAAGGAGTTTATCTTTCAATTGGCACAATTACTTGAATTAACTTAGCCACTTGAATTTTAAGACTAGGCAACCTAGATTATGGGATACATTGTCATGAAGTAATGGCACCCTTAGAAGAAAATAAGAACACTGTCTACCAACTGCTTCTGATTTGTTCCAAGAATTAGGTGGTTAAGAGTAAATTAAGAAAATGAGAGTATAATTGAGTATAGATTTTGGAGAGATATTAATGGACTGTGCATGTAAACTTGACAGAGTGATCCATAACAGAAGTGAAGATAATGTCTTTTGGAGTCTGACGTCTGGTTTGATTCTTAAGTCTGCAACTTTCTGTTTGTTCAAATTGTTTTACCTCTCTGAAACTCATCTTGGAAATGGGAATACAACATCTATCTCTTTTGGGCTGTGCTGAATATAGGACAAAATTTAAAAATGCTTAGTAGAGTACCGAGCACAAAGTAGTTACATTCATTAAATTATTGACCTGAGGCCGGGTGCAGTGGCTCAAACCTGTAATCTCAGCACTTTGGGAGGCCAAGGCAGGAGGATTACCTGAGCCTGCAGATTCGAGACCAGCTTGGGCAACATGGTGAGATCTTGTCTCTTCAATAAATCAAAAAATTAGTCAGGAGTGGCAGCGTGTGCCTGTAGTTGCGGCTATTTGGAAGGCTGAGGTGGAAGGATCACCTGAGTCTAGCAGGTCGACGTAGGGGTGGCCCTGATCAGGTCACTGCACTCCAACCTGGGTGACAGAGTGAGACTCCAACTCAAATAAATAAATAAATAAATTATTGACCTGAAAACATTTTTGTTTTTGAAGAGGGAAGAGTCGAAATGATTCTAATTTTGAAGTTTCTGGCTTCTGATCAACATACATGGCCATATTTCCCATTGTATACATCATATAACCATGCCAATAGATGACAATATTATTATGAAGGATTTGCAAAGCTTATCCAGTGTCAAATGAAATTAATGCCTGGATTATTTAGTTATGTCTACCCTAATTACAGAAGGAACTGAGAAATCATTATTTTCTTATGCATGGTTATCACTTCTCCCATCTAAGTTTTCTGTAGGTTATCTTCCCATTCTTGTTCTCCCATCTCACCTTTTAATAGGTCATCCACTTCTATCTTATTTTTATCACAGAAATCTGAAGCCAATAATATCTCTGAAAATCAGCAACAGAATATTATTGTCCTTTAAAAATGTGAAGAAAGCAAAACAAAAAAATTATGGTACCAAGGAAAAACAAGAAGTTTCTACAATGATACCTGAGGGGACTTTACTGGTTTGATTCTGAAGTCTGCAACTGGAAGTAAAGTTTCTTGTTCTCATGATGCAATTCTATTTTATATTTTTACCAAGGGTATGGATCATTATGGTTTAGTGGTTAAAAAAAAAAACCTACCCAGTATTAATTTGAGTTTGTGATTTGGGAAACCTTAATAGAGTATCACTTCTATTAATACTATAAAATATATATATGTGTGTGTGTGTGTGTGTGTGTGTGTGTGTGTGTGTGTGTGTGTGTGTATACACACACACACACACATTATTTTTCCTACTGAAAAGATACTGTGACACATTCATTATTTTAAAAGTGACATTTAATTACAGCCATGCTTAAAGAACACCATCATTGTCAATGAAAGCTGTTTGGGAAGATTTATGTACGAAACATTTTCTCTTTTTTCAAAGATAATCTTTGAAAGATAAACTGCTTTTTAAATTAAAAGTAACTTTGTATTCATATTATTTTGTGTAAGGCTTCAGTTTTTATACTTTCTTTTGTTGTTAAAAGTTAAGATTTTCACATAGACATATGGTAAAACTCCAATGAATAATACTTTATCTAGAATACTATCTTCTTTTTTATAATTATTTTCTATTCTGTGGCTCCAAAATATGACTTAAAGTGAGAAAATTGCTTTCTGAAAAAGAAAAATAATCTAGTTGTTAACTAGTCAAAAGTCATTCAATTTTGAAAATACATGTTCTGAGCTAAAAAGAACAAAAGGTTTAATGCCATATTGGCAATTCAAATGATGTGATGGAATCTACCAACTGAGCCTTCTCATCTGGATGTTGAAGACAGCAACGAGGGAAATAATGCCACAAAGGGTGCCCCTGACTTTGAATTAGAAATGGTCCAAGTCTGAGAGAACTTCTCAGGGATTAGGGTACTAAACAAACATACAGATAGGACCATCCCTCCTCAAATTCATGTGTTTCAAAACCTTAATCAAAGCACTCTGGAATAGCTCCAATAATCATAAAAGACATCTAATTTCTCGTGTCATTGTTATTCAGTGCTCCAGGCTTAAAAAAGAAGATATTTTCTTTCCAAAAACATGTAATATACCAAATAGAAAGTTGTGCATGTGCCATTTATTTCACGTGTTTTGTTCCTGGTTTCTTCTCTGATTTGTGTGGCTAGATTTACTTAATTATGCAAAGACATTTAATATTTTAGCATCTCAGATAGAAGCCCTTGAATATCATATGGATAAAAATTATAGTAAAGACCCCCCCCCTTATCCTGGGGAGATATATCCCTAGACCTCCAGTGGATATCTGAAACTACTGATGATACTAAACCCTGTATCTACTGTTTCTTCCTATACATACATACCTATGATAAAGTTTAATTTATAAGTTAGTCACAGTAAGAGAGTAACAACAATAACTACTAATATAATAGAACAATTATAGAACTCTAATGTAATGAAAGTTATATAAATATGGTCTCTTTTTCTTTCAAAATATATTATTGTATTGTACTCACCAATTTTTGGACTGCAGTTGACCACAGACAAATGAAACCTGAGAAAAGTGAACAGACAAATAAGGGAGGACTACTGTATATTAGATCTTAGCCAAGAATCCAGATAATAAATGAAATAATACTGGCAGATAAATCTGGAGCAGAATGTGGAACAGCAAAGTAGAGGATAGAGGTTGGGAAAAGTTGGAAGACAAATTTGCACATACAAAATGCAACAGATGTTTCAAATGATGTTGGATTCTGCACATTTTAACAGTATTTCTGCTTCCAGCAATTCAAGTGTCTTTAAGTATTTATATCAAAGTAGAGTATGGTGGGATCCCCAAAACTGGAATTTATTTATAAAAAGATTGTGCAGTGATTCTTACATGTTTAAATTTCAGTCACCTTCAAAGTACTCTCCGTTTGATGCCATACACCTATAGAGATGCTTTTTCTACTGCACAAAACAGTTTTTGAACTCAGCAATTTTGATGACTTTTAGTGCTTTCTGCCATGTTTTTGTTTCACCTCTTCCACATAGGCAAAACATTTCCCTTTGAGGACTTTTTCATTCAGATAAACCAAAAAAAGTTGCTTGGGGAAAGATACGGTAACTAGGAAGGGTAGAGCATGAGGTGATATCATTTGTGGTCGAAAACTACTGAACATTCAGCACGGTGTGGACAGGAGCATTGTCATGGTGTTAGAACCAATCATCTGTTTGCCACAACTCTAGACTTCTTTCCACTAATTGTAATACAACCTTCTCAAAACTCCCAGATAAAAATTTTGGTTAAGTGCTTGATCTAGAGGAACAAATTCTGAGTGCCTGCCCTCCAAAAGATAATTACATTTTTTTTATGGAGTCCTCCCCACACACATAAAAATAGTGAATTACTCTAACACTCAACAATTCCGCTAGATTGTAGACTCTGTTATGATAGGATTTGATTGTTTTAAACAGTAATTTGTATACAGCAGAAGCACTATAAATATTCATCAAATAAATAAATTTCTTCTATTTGTTTAAATTAAATAACAAAAACACTTCATAAATTTGTTTTAGAATTGGTTACTTCTAAGTTTAACAAAGTTTAATTTTAAGAGAAGTTAGAGAAGAGTTGATAGGCAAACAAAAATCAGGTTTTGTGGTGAAAATTATTTTTGGGGGAAGTGGCAATATGTGGATACATTGCCAAGTCTCTCCCAAATGAAAAAGCAAACATACACTTACATAGCATTTAATATGTGCAGTATCCTGTTCTAAGTTCTCTTCAAATATTAACATTTTAAATACTCATACAACTCTATAATTTATGCACTGTTATTATCCCCATTGGAAGATAAAGTAACTGAGAAGGAGAAAAGTTAATTCACTTGCCCAATTTCATATAGCTAGTAACTGGCAGAAATGGGATTTAAACACAAGCAGTCTGACTTCCGAATCTGTGTTCTTAGCTACTGTATTCATTGATCCTAGTGGGGGAGATATTAAGGATAATACCATATTTTTCACATATAAGGCTGCATTAGTATTAATTTTTTTTGGCTGTCATAAAAATTACCACAAATCAGTTGACTTAAAACAATAGAAATTTATTATTTCACAGTTATGGAGGCTAAAAGTTCAAAATCAAACTTTTGGCAGGGTCATGCACCCCCCTTTAAAATTCTTTTTTCTTTTTCTTTCTTTTTTTATTTTTATTTTTAAAAGAATCCTCCCTTGACTCTTTCTAGTTTCTGGTGGTTGAGGACAATGATTACCTTATAGCTACATCACTCCAATTTTTGCCTTCATCTCCACACATCCATTTTTCCTCTGTGTTTCTACATCCTCTTCTTGTGTTATAAGGACACCAATCATTGGATTCAGTCTACCCTAATCCAGTAGAACTTCATGCTAACTTGATTATCTCTGCAAAGACCCCCTCCTTTTTTTTTCCAAATAAGGTCACATTCACATGTACCAGGGATTAAGACTGGACATATATTTGGCGGGGGGGCACAATTCAACACACTATCAGGGATTATTAACCTTCCATTGACCTTGGGCAAAATGCTTACCATTAAAACCCAATACACTTAGATTGATTTTAAATTCCTTAATCATGTTCATTTCAAACTATTTTTTAAAGTAATGAGGGAATTTACATGGATTCAGAATTTCTCACACTATGTTACTTTTGTAATGCTGTGACAATAGACCAAATGCCAACTTGGAGGAGATCTAAAGCAGATCATCATCCATCTCATTTTGTTGCCTAGGTGCGAGGAGCTACTTCAAAGGGGAAGGAAAGGTCATTGAATGCTAGCATCGCCACCTAAATTAATTTTCTCACAGTTTTCCTTAAGTCAGGTTGGTTTTCTGATCTTTCCCTTTAGACCACTGGGAAACTTACCACCGCTGTCAGGTAAAACGTCGTTACTACCTCTGACTCCTCCATAGCTCATAGTTCACAACCGCATCAGAGATTTGCTGCAGTGTGAACTTGAAGGGAAAAGACCACCAAGGGTCTTGGAATGTATCCCCTCAGTGTAGAGTGAGAGGGGAAGGGGTTGGAATTCTAGAGACAGATGCCTGGGTTAACATAAAGGCCCCACACTTACATGCAATAAAAGTTATTTAACTTTTCGGTGCCATTGATGTAACATCTTTAAATGAGAACAATAATGGCATCCATTATCTTTTAGAGAGATGAATATACTCCTAACTCCTAGTAGACATCAAATTGAGGTTTGCAATAGCACAAAATCAATAGGAATTATAAATAATACCCTCCCTTCCTTTAAACAAAATTTGATTGATAATAGAAATCAACCTTGCAATTAGCAGAATAGGACAGCATACACAGTCAGAGTAGGAGGGAGAATGGAAAAGTCACAGGTTGAGGAAGACGTGGAAGCATGACACTCGTGGAAGGGTTTGGTATGGTTCCCTAGAAGCTGTATTCACAAAGGCCATGGGGGCCCATTTCTAAGAGGACAGAATTTAGTGAAGTTCATGCAAGTGACACATTGCTTACTCATTTCTCTGTCTTAGATGAATAATGGACACAGCAAAAAAAAAAAAAAATGAAATGACATTTTCCTTGTCTAAGAGGCTGCTGACAAAATTAATAACATAAAAGAGAAATTTAACAATATTGAAATCAAGTTTTTGAAATTTACAAAGTCTGAGCTTTTGCTGTAAAAATAAATGTGAGTCATTTGGCAATTATTGCTGATTTTTGAACATTTTGGTTAATGTGGCAGATTGTGTTTTCCAAAGTCATGGCAGTAGAGCTGGTGCAATGAGAGTTATGTTTGCAGAAATCTCAGAAAATACAATATGACACGGTCAATTGTTTTTCCCTTTTGTGTAAGTACAAGTTATTTCAACTGTTTAAGATATTCATCCCTTCTTTTTTGTGTATTGACTTTACTTTTCATTGTCCCCGGTTTTCAATTGTCATTTCATGGTTCCTGGACTTGGACATTTGATCTTTAAAACTATCTGATTTCCTGCAAGAATCATTTGACCTTCAGGTTCACAGATGCTGGTTATGCAAAAGTGAATCAATGCATATGGAATTCCAATGGAAGCTAATCCCAAAAAGATTGATCAGTGGTACACATGAAGCTTTTTACACATGTTGCTAACCTGTCTATCCATCAGAATGTAAAAGCAACTTTCCTTTAAAGACAGCGTAAAATGAGATAGGAAAAGGTTAGAACTCTGAAGTCAGATGCCTGGGTTACAATCCAACCCCTATTGTTACCAGCAATAAAAATTATTTAACCTTTCTGTGTTACTTTTGTAGCATCTTTAAATGGAAACAATAATGGTACCCACAATACAGGTCATCAGGATAATTGCTTAAATAACACACATAACATGCTTAGAACAAGTTGTTACAAAGGCAACACACAGAAATACAAGATATTATTAGAAAGTGTCCAACTGAAATTCACTAGAAGAGGATGAAGAATTTTTAGAATTTATAAAGTCAAGACAAAAACAAAGGGAAATAATGCCCACCTAAACTTTGGATTAAAGAACACCGAATTACTGCAAGAGAGGGAGGATATAAGGAGTGTTTACTTGGGTTATACAGAAACAAATAAAAGTTACTTAATGGGAACTACATTTTAATTCCAGATTCTAAATAGAGAAATGGCCCTTCCCGCCAAAAATGGTTTACAAATCACCCAACCTCCTTTTCTTACCCCACACCAGTAAAATTTGGAGGTGGGTTCTGTCAAATTTCTTCAGCATGCCAAGAGTTAGGTCAGTGAGCTGATACTCTCTCTTCACACAAATCTGCCTCTCTGTTCCCTTTGACACTCACATCAGATTCTACTGTATAGTTCATTAAAATTGGTCATAAAGAGGTTCACATTAGAGGGTATGGATGAGTTCTCAAAAATTATTTTGAAATCTTGGATTAAAATTGTTTTTTGGTATTGTTATGCCACTAGTTTTTGAGTCAGGGAATGTCACAGGAGATGACTATATTTTCTCACAGATCCTCTCTATTAGATCTCCTGCCACCAACACAAAATAATACCTCAGGCAGATCTGAAAGTTTTTTGGTCACATTAATTGCTAACAAAGTCTTTTTATTTTTTTTTAGGTATTAAAAGTCCTGTCAAATCTAATGCTCTTATTCTAGCCTCTTATCCAACCAAGTTTTCTCTCAAGGCTCAGGCTTTCCTGGGCTAGAAAACCTATAACTCAAAGAGAGGGTGTTTGACCTCTTAACTCTCCTTGGTTCCTATATTTGCTCTGGCGCTTCTGGACTTTTCCATATTTTCAAGGGTGGAAGGTGCTGAGCAAGCAGAAGAGGAGGTAAAAGGACAAGAAGGTCTAACTTGACTGGTATTGTTTTAATTTGAAAATTGTAGCTATCTGGAAAAACAGTACCTAAATATCAGCACTTTGCCTTTGAAGGTCTTCAAATATCTGCCACCTGACTTCACTCTAGCTACTCTCTTCTTGCAAATGCCTGACACAGCTATTGGAGTCATGTCATCCTGGCTCAAGCTTACCTACGTTACTCAAAATCCTCTTAATCTAAGGGAAAACACATATTTTCTTCCACCAAACACTGGAAATAAACGTCATCCCCTATGGAGACGTTTCTCTTAGTTTTGTTTCTCAGGTAACACCAGAAAGTCTTCAGCTGTTTCTATTTCTTTTACAGCGAGGGTCAGGAATGAGTTTCTACACGTTCTGACCCTTTGGATGATTCTCTTGAAGACCTATTCACTTGGCTTAAATTGAAGAAGAACGCATTCTCACTCCAAGAAATGAGAGAGAAAAAACACAACATTCCAAAATTTTTCTTAAGAAAATCCTCATTCGTCAGTTCTCACCCATTAATTTATAGCCTCCTCATGTATAGAATGGAGGTGGTGATAGGTTAGATGTTGTGGAACCAATGTAGGCCACTTTCCAACAAGTTCTGCATAGATGGTTTAGCACCTTTCTAAAATGTGAGAGCATTTAACACCTATTATGCTCTGCTTTGGAGCTCCAGCCAGACATCTAAAACAGTAGAAAACTCATTTAGTACCCTGCTACAGTTATATAAAGGCAGGTGAGCTGGATAGATTCTTCCTGTTAGGACCGAGACTGACCCTTTTAGAAGGAACTGACAGTGAACAGAAAGCTGACCAAATCTGAACTAGGTGCTTTGGTGCATTGCATTTGCTCTTGATAACTTTATTTTGCTCAATCCATAAGCATTTATTATCTACATATATTTGGCAAGCACTGAGAGTTATCCTGGAGAATTTAATTAAGTAAAAGAGACAATCTTTGATCTTGAAGAGGGATTATTTCAGACACCCTTTACTATAATGCAGTGCTTCTAAAATTTACATATGCCATTAGAAAGAGAGTAAAAGTCAGTCTTTGTTGTTTAAGAATATATTCTAGAGTAGTGAATAGTTGTGGTCTTCATATCAGGTGAGGGTACATGAAGTCTTCACAAGAAGTACGTAAAAGTGATATTTTTAAAGGGATTAATTTTCAGATCCTCTACTCTGTTAAGTACACATAACCAAAACTGATCTGGAAAAAAAAAAACATTTGGTCGAGCTTTGCTCTTTTTTTCTAACTTTTCTTCATAGTGTTTCTTCCCAAATGTAGATCTTATTTCTTGTGTCCTACATTTTATAATCTTCCATTATCCTAGGAGTTAAAAACCCCAGAAAATCAAAACAGAGCAACGATTTCTAAACTGCTGCTTTTTATTTTGAGAAAATGAATACTTCTGTTGAATAGAAAGTAAATAATAAATACTTCATACTTCAATCATTTCCAACTATTTTCATACCACAAAAGTTACAGGATTTCATAATTGAGTTGTCAGCTGTCATTAGTTTTTAATAATATATCACTGTGGCTTTGTGTATATGATGAAAAAAGAATTTAAAGAATTGAAAGGTATTGCTATAACTCCTTTAATTCTCACCTATCTATTTGTGTGAACAAGGTTTCTCAAAGTTTATCCCTATAAAAATAAAAATAAATTGATGCTGAACACTTTCTTGTTCTAGCAAGTAATATGACTTATCCTCAGAGATATTAACTAAATATAAAAGTTCATCTAGGAACACATATGCATTTTAATAAAATGTTCTTGTTAATGCTTAATAAATATTAAAATTAGTGTTTTCCAATATTTTATATTTATATATTGTCTTAATGTATGTATTATATGTATTTATATTTATGTGCAATATATTTTATATTTGGACAGGTCCAAAATGTTGTATTTGTAAGGTTATTCATTGCAGCATTGTAGGTAAAAGCAAAAAACATCCATCAGTGGGAATTAAACCACAGTACAACTATACACAAAATACTATGCAGTGATAAAAGGAAAGTTAAGAAAGCTGTTTGACTAATCACTGATACGGAGTGATATCCAGGATATATTGCTATGTCATACCAAAAAACGCCTACCCATCCCCCTCCAAGATAGCCACATCCTTTTTTTGCGAAAGGGACTCTTCAAATGTGATTACATTAAGTCTCTTGAAATGGGGAGATATCCTGGATTAAATTGTCCTTAGAAGAAGGAGTTCGAGGGAGGTTTGATGACAGAAGAGGAGAAGGCACTGTAAAAATGGAAACAAATACTGGAATGGTTTGGCTACTAGTCAAAGAAAATAAAAGCAACCTCTAGAATTTGGAAGAGTGTAAACAGATTCTTTTTTGGAGCTCCTAAAAAGAACTAAATCTGCAAACCTTGATTTTAGCCCTGTGAGACTGAATTTTGACTTCTGACCTCCAGAGCTAAAAAGTAATAAATTTATATTGCTTAAGTCACTCAATTTTTGGTAATTAGTTGCAATAACAATAAGAAACTAATACTATCTCTAAAAAGGAAAAAAAAAAAACAAATAAGCTTTAAATAGTATGCTCTCTTTTTTAGAAGGCTGAAGTGTAGTGGCACAATTAGAGCAGGCTCAAACCTCTAGACTCCTGGGCTCAGGGGATCCTCCCATCTCAGCCTCCCAAGGAAGTGTGACTACAGGTGCATGTTACCATGCTTGGTTAATTACTGTTATTATTATTATTATTTGTAGAGATGAGGGCCTCATTATGTTGCCCAGGATCATGCTGAATCCTTGGCCTCCAATGACTTCCAGACTCGACCTCCTAGAATGTTGAGATTACAGGCATGAACCATCGTGCCTGGCTACATGACTTTTTTGATAAAAGAACAAATAAGGACAGGAGAGTATGTAATTATGTTTGCTTGAATATACCTAAAAACACTAGAATTATACCAAAAAACTAATACAAGTGGTTGTCTATAGGGAAATGGATTAGAAACAAGACTTCTCAAAGTATGCCTTGTATCAGTTTGATGTTTGAATCAAGCGAAGATATAAACTGTTAAAAATAAAACAATAAATAAATACATAAAATTTAAAGAGACAAAAGCACTTTGTTTTATGTTAGAGATTGGCAGCTTCTAGGGATTTTAGAAACACTTTTATCTCTCAAGAAAGCTTAGTCTTCCCATCCAAATGCAATAGTTCTGATTTAACACTCAAAGTTAGACATGGCCACCAGAAAAAGGCCGGGCGGGGGGGAGGGGCGAGGGAGAGAGAGAGAGAGAGAGAGAGAGACAGAAAGACAGCGACAGAGAAATTAGATTCTAATGGACTTGATTTGATGAAGAGCAGACAATTAGGTGATTTTTATGTAGAATTAATGAATGAAAAAATTTCATTTATTTTCCATCACTGGAATTGGCGCTGCTATTATTTACTTTTTAGCAACTATAGAGCTGACATACTGAAAAGTTTAATTGTACTATGTAAATTGTAACTTCAACTTTTTCCTTAACATTTAACAGATTTTCAGTTCTTTGTAGGAAATCCAATTGGAAATAAAGTATCTCAAATATTATTGTTTTGCAAAAAACTCTTTTCTGTGATTTGAAATAAACATAATAAATAATTGAGGTATGATGCATTCTGGTTAACTGTGTAGTCTGGTAAATAAAATTTCACTACCAATTTAAAAAAGATGTCTAAAAATACAATCAATATTTTTTGAGACATAACCAAGAAAAGTGGTGATCACTTTGTGATCATGGGTTGTGTGTGTGTGTGTGTGTGTGTGTGTGTGTGTGTGTGTGTGTGTTTGCAAGCATGCACACATGCCCACATTCAGATCTAAGCTTTGCTTCACAATCCAGGGTCAATCAAAACCACAAAGTCCAAGGATGAAGAACATTGGTTTTCTGAGTGCAGCCCATGGATACAGTAGGAAGACAACTCTGGTGCAATGGAAGAAAACACTTTAAAACTCAGTCCATGTTCCCTCTTCTCTGAGGTATTTTAAACACCTGCCCTCACACATTCCTCACCCCATTTCTCATTAGCACGTATGCATCTCATGATGGCTGTGATTATTTACCCTCTGTTCCCAGGTCTCTAATAGCACATGGGAAAGGGACTCGACAAATCACTGAGTTAATATACAAATGAAGCCCTGAGGGTTTATACAACTTACCTAAAGACACATGCAAAATGTTTCCAATGGGAACAAATCCCTCCATGTTATTTTATCTCTTTAGAGGTTGCAGAAAAATTGTCATAATATGTAAAAGAATATGATATGCAAATATAATGAGTAGATATATACAACATAGCCAACAATACTCTCTTGCCCCATAAGTATTTTGAAATATTTAGAGAAAAGGCATTCACCTTTATCAAGCAGGCTACTCTTTAAAAGAACTAAATAATAAGAGAACACTCATCCTGTCTGCATAATTTATTGATGCAAAAATCTGTTGGAATGCAATAGACATGTAAAGTAACAAAGCAGTGTTTTCTTAATAGAAAAGAAAAGAAAAAACAAATGGAGAAAGATAAAAAACTTGAATTTTATTTCTCTATTTATTTTTTAATGCTTTTATTTGTCACGGATAAGATGTAGGAAACCCAAGCTGAGCAGCACAAGAAAATAAATTAGATGAACACTGGCATATTTAGAAGCCAAAAGGAAGGAAAGCAATGCTTGCCCATGCACAGAATGAGATTAGCAGGAAGCATTACAGACACAATTCTCTAAAAGAGGGATTAAAGCCAGCAGTAAAGCCATTAACATCTCTGATCATTTTCAAGTTTCCTAAAAAAGCTCTACCAGGTTGAAGCTTGTACTTGGTCAGTCATGCTTTACCTGTCCAAGAACAAAGCCAACTGAGTCAGAAAGGTAGACAAATAGGTTAAATTAAATAGTGATTCATAATAGTTGAACTTCATCATCAGAACTTTACTTTTTGTATAACACAATTATTACATTCAAAATGGGCTGCTAATGTAATGGAACAAGGAACACTAGACTTGGGCTTAAAAAAACAACATCCACCTCTCCTAATGATGCAACTTATGACTTTATAAAGTGAAAGAGACACATCCAGCTTTCCTAATATTATAAGAATGAAGCAACATGAGGGTCTCAGAAAGCTATAATATTCATGGAATTCAGAATTGGTTCATAATCATAAAATCAAAGCAAAGCACACTAGAAGATATTTCGGTGGTTTAGTGGTGACATTTTTGTTTGTTTGTTTGTTTGTTTGAAGTTTTATTTGACCCAAATTTTTATTTGCTTGTTTATGTGCTATTGTTTTAAATTATATTAGGTCTGATGATAAGACCAAAGAAGATGTAGGGTTTGATGATAAAATGTTGAAGTGTAAAAATGGAGACCAGAATTCCTCAGATCATATTTTTCTGCTGTCATTTCTGTCAAAAATAAATTGTAGATGAAAAACAGTGAAATGAAACAATGGGAAGATGCAGTCCAATATGAACGAGGAAATGCTGAAACCAACAAATTTATCTCAGGTTGTCTCTTGAAGTTTATGAGTTATGCCCACATAGCAATACTGATATCAAGGTACAAAAAACAGCAAAATCACTTACAAATAGATTCTGATCACAATTACAATTATTATTGGGAAGCAAGAAACATGGGGAAAGTGCCAAAAATGAATTGTCATTAAGGGAAAAAAGGAGGGAAAGGAAAGGAAGAGACAACAGACTTGCTGTCCCTAGATACCCTTATTTAGGTGAGTCATAAACTATGCTATTGGCTTCAAATGATAAAAATGGTACCAAGATATTGAGTTTTTAAAAGAGGAGAATGTCTGAATACATTGGAGCTTTCAAAATTGGGAGATGGGTTAAGTTAACTGTGTTCTCTGCGCTGATGATTTTCTATTGTAATTTTTATTTTGCCTGATAACGACATCATAGAAGAAATTGAGATATTGTAACTTTGTTGAATTATTTATCTCTTACCTCTGAGGTTAAATAATTTTTTATATAAATAAAATAGGTTATTGGTCCCTGGGAACCTCTCATGCGTGTGTGTGTGTGTGTGTGTGTGTGTGTGTGTGTGTGTGTGTGTGTTAAGTGAAACAATCGAAGTAAAATCACTTTGAAAGCTAAGAGGTTATGCAATCATTAAATTATATTAAATTTTACCCGTGTTATGCATGGTTTAAAATTCTGATGCAATCAGAAATTATAAATTATTTTAATGCTATAAAAGAAACAAACAATTGGCTTGCTACTAATATAGAAAATCTTGCTGATAAGTTCAAATGACTACAAACCGGGACATACCCATTAACTGTTGTTAGTGTATTAATTGCGTTAATTTTATATTGCCACTTTGACAAATTACCACGAATTTAATGACAAAAAATAAAAATGCATCATCTTTGGTTCTGAAGGTCTAAGTTCTAAAATCAATCTTGCCAAGCTAAAAATCAAGGTGTCAGCAAGACTGTGTTCCTTCTGGAGGCTCTAGAGGCTAGATAAAAGATAACAGAATTCCTCAGATCATATTTTTCTGCTGTCATTTCTGTCAAAAAATAAATTTTAGATGAAAAAAAGTGAAATGAAACAATTGGAAGATGCAGTCCAATATGAACAAGGAAATTCTGAAACCAACAAATTTACCTCAGGTTTCTCTTGAAGTTTGTGAGATTTTGTCTTTTCTAGCTTCTAAAGGCTGTCTGCATGCCTTGGTTCATAGCCCTCTTCCATCTTCAAAGCCGGCAATTGTATTACTCTAATCTAGCACCATATCTTTTTGAATCCTGTCACCCTTCTTCACCAGGGTCTTTAAGTAAGACCCTAGTTTAAGGACTCCAGTGATTATAGTGGGTCCACATGGGTGATCCAAGATAATCTATCTCAAATCATACCTGCAAAGTCCCCATTGCCATTTAATATATTCACAGGTCCCAGGGATTAGGAAATGCACATCTTTAAAGGACAGTTGTTCTGCCCACCACATTGCCCTACAAACATTATGCTGCCTGGGTGTATCCTGAGAATAAGAATTACAGAAATTTTTTTTAAAAGAATGATAGAAAATAGTGGTTTCAGCCTGGGGTTCAGAAGTGATCCCTTGGGTGTTGCCAAGGGTCACAGGGGAAAGTCAAGAAGTGGGTGTTTTTGCCTCCAATAAAGGTTACATTGTGTATGTCTGTGGTATTTATTCATCTTCTGCAAATGGTTTCATTTTCGTAAAGGGTTCCACTATTTAAATTAAAAATTAATTGTTTAAATGGTAGCAATCACATTATCTTTTGAAATTTTGAGTTTTTTAATCTTTTATTAGGCTATCCTTTATTATCAACACTCAAATGCACCATTTTGTTGTATTAAAATTCCAAGGTCAGCTGGGCTCAGTGGCTCAGCCTGTAATCCCGCGCCTTTGGGAGGCTGAGGTGAGTGGATTGCCTGAGCCCGCGGGTTCGAGACCCACCTGGGCAGCGAGACCTCATCTCTACAGTAAATAAAAAAATCAGCTGGGTGTGGTAGCGCATGCCTGTAATTCCGGCTACTTGGAAGGCTGAGGCGGAAGGATCGCCAGAGCCCAGCAGGTCGAGTCTGCGGTGGCCGGGAGCAACCACTGCACTCCAGTCTGGGTGACATAGTGAAACTCTAACTCAAAAAAAAAAAAAAAAAATTCCAAAGTCATAATCAACTTTCTTGCCCTATAACAATAAAGACAATAAGTTAACAAGAAACATACCAAAGCAAACTGGGCTTGTATAACCTTTATTGCCTAAACTTTTAAAAAATTACTTTTAGTATAGAATTCCGTTTATACAGAATTCATTTCTCTTCTATAAAAACAATTTGTGCTTTTGTTTTCTTTCAGTTACTTCTAATAAAATAAACAAAATAATAGACTACCATTGGAGGCTGTATTGTAAATGCTCAGGGAAATCAAATTAAACAGCTATTTATTAGGCATTATACATAAGACATTGCACTTAGTATTACATGGTGTATAATTATGGGTGAGGCAAAGCCTTGACCTCAAGAAGTTTATTCAAGTAAGACAAATTAGAGGCTACACCTAAAATTAACTACCTATATCATAAGGCAAGAGAGAATTAATAAGTGCCCCAAGCAAGGTCCAATTTTTAAAAAATAGTTTCTGAAGTGGCAGTGACTTTTAATCATAATGGTGGGCAAATCAGATGCAGACATTTCCTTTTACACATACACACACACACACACACACACACACACACACACACACACACACACACACACCCAACATGTGGAAATTTTGGCTACACATTTAGAAATAAATAAAAATACACCTTCAAACTTGAAAGCAAGAATAATAAATAACCAATGAAGGAACAAAGAGAGATCCCTTAGGGCTGAGTGAGATTTTAAGAAATATAGTCCACTCGGGACAGACAGGACCTGGGGCTAGTTAGTTAGTGAATTTGTTTGTTTGTTTCCATTTGATCGAAGCATAAATTGTGAGAGGCAAAAATAGAAAACAAAGCTGATAAAATAAATTTAGGTCACATTTTGTAATGGCACTTAATGTCATATGTTTCCACCCTTAGCTCTCAATGAGCTGTTAGAATAGGGGTGATAAATACCTCACGGGTAAGTTTCCATTCTTAGCCGGGCTCGGTGGCTCAGCCTGTAATCCCGCGCCTTCGGGAGGCTGAGGTGAGTGGATTGCCTGAGCCCGCGGTTTCGAGACCCGCCTGGGCAGCGAGACCTCATCTCTACAATAAATCAAAAAGTCAGCCGGGCGTGGTAGCGCATGCCTGTAATTCTGGCTACTTGGAAGGCTGAGGCGGAAGGATCGCCGGAGCCCAGCAGGTCGAGGCTGCGGTGGCCGGGAGTGGCCACTGCACTCCAGTCTGGGCGACCGAGTGAGATTCCGACTCAAAAAAAAAAAAAAAAAAAAAGTTTCCATTCTTCCCTGTACTTACATGATAGAAGTAGAATTCAGAGCTCTAGAATCAGAGTTTGGTCATGGAATCTTGCTTAACACAGGGATCCAGGCAGCCCATAGCATCACCTATTCTGAGTGGATCAACCATATATTAGCATCTATTCACCATCTGTGCATAGATGCTTTTGAGTATAAAATGGAAAGACGTGCTCTGCTTCAGAGCAGGCAGAACTGTGTTTTCAGGGATGGAAAATCAGAAAGAATTGTCTGAGGAGAGACAAATTAAAATTGCAGAGTAAAAAATATATATATTAAAATTTTTGTTCTTGTTATTTGAATTTGAAATGCAAATGAAGTTTCCAGTTTTCTTATTCTTGCAATTGTAAGATGAAATTATAATTACAATGCACTAAAAAAAAAAAAAAAGCTGTGGAATTGATGATGTATCTTGTACTTTTAGGTCTCTGGGTGATACTTCAAGAAGTTCACTTCTTTACATTTTTTGCGATTCTTATGATCTAATTACTTCTTCTATGAGGAGGAGCCTCCCCAAAGGGAATTTATTTATAAAAAATTATGTATTTATTTTTACATGTGCAAACTTCAATCACTTTCAAAGTACTCTCCATTTGATGCAATATACCTATTCAGATGCTTTTTCCACTGCTCAAAAGTTTTTGAACTCGTCAATTGTGATGCCACATGGACAAAATGTTTCCCTTTGAGGACTTTTTTCATCCAGGGAAACAAACAAACAAAAAAGCACTTGGGACCAGATTGAGTGAATGAGGAGGGTGGGACACAGAAGTCATGCCATTTTTTGGTCAAAAATTCCTGAACACTCTCAGTGTGGTGTGTGCAGGTGCATTGTCATTGTGGAAATCAGTAACCTGTTTGCCACAACTCAGGACATCTCTTCCTCAACACAGTCTTTCACAACAATTCTAGTTGGTACACTGATGCCTATGGGTTCTTAGAACAATTACCGAGGGGTAGGGTAAGACTGTACTATAAGGAGTTTGCCTCTCAAAAGATATTTCCAATGTTTTTGGGTCCCCCTTGTAAACATCTCTCACTCTTCCTTGCAAACTTTTAATGGATCTTTTTTATTATTTTAATTTTTGATAACTTCTAATTTTAGACCTTTTTTTAACAAATAGAACAACCCTCGAATATTTATTTTTGTTTTACACATCTTTCAAATAGCTAATACACTGTTCCACTTGTGTAGCACACAGTATGTCAAAGTCAAAATCATTAGCTTTATCTGAAATCTACTTGAAAGTTAGCAATTGTGAGCCTTTTAGAAAGACTACAGATGGTATTCTGGTTTTTCATTGGGGTGGATATAATATTGGATTTGCTAATTGCAACTGGGTTGGTAATCTTTTCTAGATCTTTTCAGAATTAATGTTTTGAGATCTGATCTTTTTAGTGAACAGAGTTAATGCATTATATACTTGTAAACAAATGCTAAACAATTGTTTGTGTGCAAGATAGTCAAGTAATCAAAGAAGAATTAAAGACCAAGCACCCAAAATGTCATACTAACACAGATAATAAGTTCATACAAAAATCCATCTGAGAAAGGTGTGTACCACTAATGTGAACCTTCACTGTACTGTCTGTATACAGGCATACTACATAGTGAAGAGGACATGCAATTTGAAATCAGATCTGTTTCTAGGACCACGGATAACCTACTCATCACCTGTGTGTTCTTGAGTGAGTTATGATTTCTGAGGTTAATCAGCTAATATTCAAGACTGTTTAAATGCCTACATGAGCTATTATATGTTATTTTTGTGATAAATTGTGATGTGCTATTCACAATTTTACTTATTGTGACAATATACTTTCCACTATTTGAGTGGACAAGGGAAAAACAGATATATAGTCTCTAAGAATCATAGATTCTGAAATGAGATTGTTATTCCCAATGTGAGTGGATGCCAGTAAAAGGACATCCCATGTCCACGTGGAGCATTGTGAGTCATTTCTCATCATGACACACTGTTCAGAATTAAAGAAATGTCAGAGGAAAATCTCCCTATTTCCTAGAATGTTCCTGTCCTGATATAAAAATACCTGGAAAAAACACATTCCCTAAAGAATCAGTGTACCCATGGTGTATGCAATCCTCTCTTTTCAATAAAAGGAAAAGACTTTGAAATAGGCAAAATCTGTTGTTGTTTGTTTTGTTAACGATGGCCATTCTTACACGGGTTAGGTGGTATCTCAATGTGGTTTTGATTTGCATTTCTCTGATGATGAGTGAGGCTGAGCACGTTTGCACGTGTCTGTTGGCTGCCTGTATATCTTCTTTTGAGAAGTGTCTAGTCATGTCTTTTGCCCACTTGTTATTTTTATTTATTTATTTATTTATTTTTATATTTTTTATTTTAGCGTTGTGGGGTACAGTTAAGGGTTAGGTATACAAATATTCATTGTGCAGGTACCTTTGTTGATACGATGTGCTCCCCTTTCCCCAGACAGATATTGACTACCGTTAATCCCACATCCCTTCCCTCGCTATCCCCTCCCCATAGTTTCCCGCCACAGTAAATCCTTTTCTTATAGTATTACGGTAGTTCTTCAAGGTCCACTTATGAGTAAGAACATGTGATGCTCGATCTTTGTTTCAGTGAGAGATCATTCACTATTATAAACTCTAATTTCATCCAGGTTGCTGCAAAATTCATGATTTTCTTCTTTTTTATGGCTGTGTAATATTCCATTGTGCATATGTACCACATTTTTTTAATCCAGTCCTCTTTTGATGGACAGCATGATTGGTTCCATGATCTTCCTATTGTGAACAATGCTGTAATAAACATACTTATGCAGGTATCCTTTTTATAGAGTGATTTGAGTTCTTCAGGGTAAACTCCCAGTAGGGGGATTGCGGGGTCATATGGAAAGTCAATTTTTAGAGCCTTTAGGAATTGAACACTGATTTCCACAGAGTGTGTACTAGTTTACACTCCCACCAACAGCGTAGAAGTTTTCCCTTTTCACAACATCCCCTCTAGCATCTGTTATTTTTTTTTAATTAATTAGTATTTTTTATTATGGTTTTGTGGGGTACAGTTAAGTGTTAGGTGTACAATTACGTTTCATTCAGACACCCTGTTGATAAGAGGTGTTTTCCCAGCCCCAGACAGATATTTGCTACTGTTAATCCCATCTCCCTCACCCCAAATAGTTTCCCAGTACTGTCAGTCATTTTCTTATAGTATTACATTGGATGTTCAAGGTCCATTATATGAGTGAGAACATGTGATATTCTGATCTTTGTTTCTGTGAGAGGTCACTCAGTATTATAGACTCTAGTTCCATCCAGGTTGCTGCAAAATTCATGATTTTGTTCTTTTTTATGGCTGCGTAGTATTCCATCGTGTATATGTACCACATTTTTTTAATCCAGTCCTCTTTTGATGGGCAGCATGGTTGTTTCCAGGTTCTTGTTATTGTGAACAACGCTGCGATAAACATACGTGTGCAGGTATCTTTTTTATAGAGTGATTTGTGTTCTTCAGGGTATATTCCCAGTAGGGGGATTGCAGGGTCATATAGAAGGTCAATTTTTAGAGCTTTTAGGAATCGCCACATTGCTTTCCACAGAGGTTGCACTAGTTTACACCCCCACCAGCAGTGTAGAAGTGTTCCCTTTTCACCACACCCTCTCCAGCAGCTGTTATTTTTTGAGTTGTTGATAATTGCCATTCTGACTGGAGTTAGGTGGTATCTCAGTGTGGTTTTGATTTGCATCTCCCTGATGATTAGTGAGGTTGAGCATTTCTTTATGTGTTTGTTGGCTTCTCGAATGTCTTCTTTTGTGAAGTGTCTGTTCATATCTTTTGCCCATTTTATAATGGAGTTGTTTGTTTTCTTCTTTTCAGTACGTTTCAGTTCCTTGCAGATCCAGGATGTTAAGCCTTTGTCAGACCTAGAGTTGGCAAAGACTTTTTCCCAGTCTGTAGGCTGTCTCCCTGCTCTCTTGATGGTTTCTTTGGCTTTGCAGAAGCTTGTCAGTTTAATAAGGTCCCATTTGTCTATCTTCTCTCTTAAGTCCTGTGGGTTTCGGGTTTTGTACAGGAATTGGATGCCAGTTCTGATATCCATGAGAGTATTTCCTTCCTTTTCTAAGGTTCTTATGGTTTGAGGTTTTACATTTAGGTATCTGATCCATTTGGAGTTAACCTTTGTGCATGGGGATAGATAGGGGTCCTGTTTCAATCTTCTGCATGTGGTCAGCCAATTTTCCCAGCACCATTTACTGAATAGGTTCTCCTCTCCCCACTGGTAGGTGGTGGGGGCTTTGAAGAAGATGAGTTGGTTGAGGAATTGAGGTCTTGCTTCTGGAATCTCAATTCTGTTCCATTGATCTATATACCTGTTCCTGTACCAATACCAAGCTGTTTTGATGATTGTAGCTTTATAGTAAAGTTTGAAGTCTGGTATTGTGATACCACCTGCTTTGTTTTTTTTGCTGAGGATTGTTCTGGCTATTCTTGGACGTTTATGCTTCCATATGAATTCCTGTGTTGTTTTTTCTAGGTCTGAGAAGAATGTTGTTGGTAATTTAATGGGTATTGCATTGAATTTGTAGATTGCCTTAGGTAAGATGGACATCTTCACAATGTTGATTCTTCCGATCCATGAGCATGGGATATTTTTCCACTTGTTCATGTCGGCTTTGATTTCTTTGAGCAGTGTTTTGTAATTTTCATTGTAAAGGTCTTTCACGTCTCTGGTCAGGAAGATGCCAAGGTATTTCATATTTTTTGTGGCTATTGTGAATGGAACTGTGTTTTTTATTTGGGTTTCTGTTTGTTTATTATTGGTGTAGAGAAATGCGATCGTCTTTTGTACATTTATTTTGTATCCTGAGACTTTGCCAAAGGCTTTTATCAATGTAAGGAGACCTTTGACAGATTCTCTTGGGTTTTCAAGGTACACCATCATATCATCTGCATAGAGAGATAACTTGACTTCCTCTTTTCCTATTTGAATACCTCTGATTGCCTCCTCTTCTCTGATTGCTCTAGCCAGGACTTCCAATACTATGTTGAACAGGAGGGGAGAGAGTGGGCATCCTTGTCTAGTTCCAGTTTTCAGGGGAATTGGTTCCAATTTTTGTCCATTTAGGAGTATGCTGGCTGTGGGTTTCTCGTAGATGGCTTTTACTATTTTGAGGTATGTTCCCCGTATGCCTAGATGTTCAAGGGTTTTTATCAAGAAAGGAGTGCTGGATTTTATCAAAAACTTTTTCTGCATCTAGTGATATGATCATGTGGTTTTTGTTTTGACATCTGTTGATGTATTTAATTACATTTATGGTTTTACGAATGTTAAACCAGCCTTGCATGCCAGGAATGAAGCCTACTTGGTCATGGTGGATGATTTTTGAGATGTATTGCTGAATCCGGTTTGCTAGGATTTTGTTGAGAATTTTAGCATCTGTGTTCATCAAAGATATTGGCCTGTAGTTCTCTTTCTTTGTTGGATCTTTACCTGGCTTGGGTATCAATGTGATGTTGGCTTCATAAAATGATTTGGGGAGAGTTCCATCTTTTTCAATCGCCTGGAATACCTTCAGTAGGATTGGTATCAGCTAGAGGAAACTTTTTTAAACAGCAGATCTAATCATGTGTCTTTCCTGTTTAAAATTCTTCCCTGCCAGGGCAGTTTTGGTTTGTAATTCATTGCTATTTAAATTAGAGTTACACATTAACATAAGTTTCTGGTTTTTTTTTTTTAAGCAAAGAGTAATACTAGTTTATAAGGTGGAACAGCTGCCTCTATTCTGCTACCCCTTATACCTATTATTGTTGAAGGTGTCTATTGACCTATTATTGTTGAAGGTGAAGATTTAACTCACAGATGCCCTCATTTCACCCTTTCTCCCTATACCCCCATTCCCCTCCACTTTCCATTCTTTCACAGATTCTTTTCACACTTCTCAATACAGACTTATACTCTGGCAAAATAATTGTCCCCAAAGATGCCCACATTCTAATTCCTGAAATCTGTGAATATGTTAGTTTATTTGGCAAAGGGGAATCAAGGTCACCAGCAGAATTAAGGTTGTTGATCAGCTGACTTTAAAATAGGGAGATTATCCAGGATTATATGGATGGGTCCAATGTAATCACAAGGACCCTTAAAAGTGGAAGAAGAATGCAGAAGTTAGAAGTCAGACTTGACTCATCATTGTTGGCTTTGAAAATGGAGGAAGAAGGCTATGAGACAAGCAATGTGGGCAGTTTCTAAGAGTTCAAAGACCAAGGAAATGGTTTCTCCCCAGAGCCTTCAGAAAGAAATGCAGCCTACCAAACACTTTGATGTTGACCCCCAGTAAGATTTGTGTTAGACTTCTAAAGAACAGTAAGTTAAATGTGTGTTGTATAAAGCTCCTAAATTTTTGGTAATATGTTATGTTAGTGACAGAAAATTAATATACAGTTCCACTTCTTGATTTTTTTTTTTTTTTGGTTCTAGAGATTGTCTATTGACCTATTATTGTTGAAGGTGAAGATTTAACTCACAGATGCCCTCTTTTCACCCTTTCTCCATTTCTCTTTCTTACACTCTTCCTGATAATTAAATCATCATTTCTTAGTCAGAATAGTCAATATGCAATACTTTCATTGTCATAATATGTATTTGAGCTCAGCCATGTAGTGTACTATGATCATACCTCTTTCTTGTACAGCTTTTTCTTTTTCCTTGAGCTAATAATTATCTTATTTGTTTGTTTTGTTTTCTAGTGAATACCACTAATATATTTTCAAACATTTCACAAGAATTGTAAATATCTTCTCAATATATTAAAATCCATTGGCTGGTCTTTCATTTTTATTCTTTTTTTGTGGAGACATTCTTTGTTTCTCTCCACTTTTGTATTCGAACTAGAACTGCCTGCTGAGAATTCTCTTATTCCATGTTGGGGCCCCTGCTTCTTGAATGCCATTTCTTCTTTCTACTTTGTTCCTCTTTTCAACATTTAAAAAAATTTTTCTGTGGGGCACATGCTCAAAATTTCCAAATAAAGGAGGCATAATAGGTACACTTATGAAAACTAATGTTCTAAAAATGTGTTTATTTTATCCTCAAACTCAAATGATGGTCAGTTTGAAAATAGAATTCTAGGTGGAAATCATCTTCCTTCAGAATTTTGAAAGCTTTGTTCCACTATCCATTAGTTTGAGAAGTCTGATACTTGAGTTTTAAAAAGTAATTTTCTCTTCTCTTCCTCTCTTCTGGAATAAATCTATTTTCCAGGATGTTGGACCACCTAGAATTATGCACTTATTTCTTTTCTCCTTATTTTCTACCTGTCTTGCCCTTTCTTCTTTTTCCTTAACTGTATCTTCAAACATTTTTATCAATCTTTTATTTTTGTTCTCTGCTTTTTAACTTTAAGATTTTTCTATTGTTCTTGGTTTAAGACTACTCCTTTTTATACCTCTGATTCTTATATCATGG
>NW_007259647.1:0-1005 GCF_000164805.1 Carlito syrichta
CGATTCCAAACTCTGAATACAAAAAGACAGATGCCCAGAAGTTTCCTAGGGAAGTCGAATCCATGATTCCTGGTTATCTTTAAAAATATGTACTAAACATTTGGCAACTGCAAAACACTTGTCCCCTCTCAAAATAAAAACAGAAACGGAAAGGGAAGGATTACTGGGTTCACCTTAAGACCAGAGTTACATCCACATATGGCGAGAAGATTCCTTTTGTCCTGGATACTGGCCATAGTTATTCTGAGGAACATAACCTACTTGGATTGCCCGATAGCCATTTACAACTTTCAAGGGGACCAGAATGTTGCTGGAGTCCTGAAATGACCAATTCGTAATATCCGCATGCTAAATTGTGTTGAAACATTTGGGGAGCTCGAGGCCCTGTTTCTTGTTTGTCCCATAGCAGACACCCTGGGAATTTTTTGGATTGAGGACTTGTATGACCAAGATTCTTTATTCGTCTTTAGTTGGAGACCAAATAGTGTCCTGTATGTGAGGACTATATTTCCCTAGATTCCGGTTTCGAAACCCTAATTATTGTTTAGCTTTTAGTAAGACGTCATGTAGATTTTTTGAAAGAGGAACCGTGTAAAACAGATTTCTTATTTTTTCTTAGCAAGCCATGTAGTTTCCTGTATATGAGGAATGCTGTTGCCCATGTTCATGCATCTAATCCCTTATTCTTCTTTAGCCGTCAGCAAGATGCCCTGTAGATTGTCAGGACTGAGGAATCTTTTAACCCAGATTCCTTATTTTTAGCCAAAGCCATGCATGTGCCTATATATGACTACTCCCTTTCCCTACTCTGCATGACATACATGCGTCAAACCCTGATACTTTTATATACCTTAGGAAGATGCCATGTAGTTTTTAGGGGATTGAGAACACATGCTACCCAGATTCCTTATACTTTCTTAGGAAAAGTCCATGCAGTTGTCTGTATATGAGGATTTCATTTCCCTAGATTATGCTTCAAAACCCAAACGTGTTTAGCCCTTAGCA
>NW_007259647.1:1936-7027 GCF_000164805.1 Carlito syrichta
TTCCATAGCAATAGGTCCTGCAGTGTTCTGTATTTGAGGAACCCATTACGGAAATTCCTGCTTCATTCTCAGCAAGATGCCGCGTCAATTACTGGTGACTTAGAATTCCAGTTGCTTGCTTATCAAGAGAAAGACTCCCAACAAGTTCTTGTGGAATTCGAATTCAAGATTCCTGTTTCCCTTTTCAAACGACTCCCTAAAAATCTGGCAAAATAGAAGCCTGGATTGCTGGTTAAACCTTATCAAGAGACCTGTAGATTTAGGCGAATGAGAACTCCAAGAACCGTATTCCCTTTCGGTTCTCAGGAAGATATCTTGATCTTCCCTGTCCATGTGAATTCGAAAACTCTGTATACAAAAATGCGTATGACCAGAAGTGTCTTAGGGACGTGAACTCGATGATTCCTGGTTTCATTTTAATAATTCGTACTAAATGTTTGGCAACTGCTAAACCCTCAGCCCCTCTCCAAATAAAAGTACAAATGGAAATTTAAGGATTACCAAGTTCATCTTAAGACCAGAGTTACATCCAAATACGGCAAGAAGATACTATTGTTCCGGGAATCTAGCCTTAGTTGTCCCGAGTACCCTAAAGAACTTTTACTACCAGATACTCGTTAACAACTCTCTAGAGGATAAGAATTTCCTGGAGTCCTAAAAAGACTGATTGTTAATACATACAAGACAAATATCTCCGAATCAAGAGACGAGCTCGAAGCCCTGATTCTTGTTTATCCCTTAGCAAGACACTCTGAGAATTTTTCGGATTGGGGACTAGTGTATCACAGATTCCTTATTCTTCCTTATTGAAGGGCCGTGTAGTGTCCTTTATATGAGGATTCCTTTTCCTGAGATACCTGTTTGGAAACCCTGATTCTTGTTGAGCCCTTACCAAGATGTCATGTAGATATTGTGATGGAGGAACCGTGTAATACAGGTTTCTTATGCCTCTTTAGCAAGAGATCGTGTAGATTCTGTACATGAGGACTGCTATTACCTATGTTGCAGCTTCTAAACTCTGATTATGTTTAGCCCACAGCAGATGGCCTATTAATATATAGGACTGGGGACTGCTATAACTCGAATTCTTTTTCTTCCTTTGCAAGGGGCCGTGTATTTTCCTGTATATAAAAACTCTCATTACATAGATACTGTTTCGAAACTCTGATTTTTTTAGCCATTTCCAAGATGTCCTGTAGATTTTTGGGACTGAGGACTCGTGTAACTCATATTCCTTATTCGTTCTTAGCAAAAGGTCATGTGCTTGCCTGTTATAAGGACTCCATTTCCCCAGAATCATGCTTAAAACACCCAGATTCGTGTTTAGCCCATAGCAAGACGACCTGAAGCTCTTTGGGGATTGAGCACACAAGTAACACAGACTCCTTATTCTTACCTAGCTATAGGCAGTGAAGTTTCCTGTATGTGCGGACTCCAATTACCAAGATTTCAAATTCAAAAACCTGATTTGTGGTTACCTTTGAGGAAGACGGCCTGTAGATTTTGGGAATGAGGACTCATGTAACCAAGATTCCTTTTACTTCCTTAGCAATATGACGTGTAGTTTCCTGTATATGACGACTCCCATTACTCAGCTTCTCGCTTCACTCTGCAGGATGCCAGACAGTTCCTGGTGACTTAGAATTCCAGTTGTTTGGATGTCAAGAGAAAGACTCCCATAATGTTTTTTGGGAAATGGAATCCAAGATTCCAGGTTCCCCTTCGCCAGATCTCACCAAAATGTGGAATTTTCACAACCCAACATCCCAATTCCGACCTGCCCGACAACATGAATTTTCTGTAGTTTGAGGTCACCTGAGTCGAGGGATTTTGGACCAATATGCCTTTTGATTCGGGGGAACATGATTATGGTCATAGATGTTCCTAGGACACAAAAAGATTTGAGGGCCAGATCCTTGATTACAACTTAGAAGAGGACCAGAAAATTCCAGTGGATCTGTACTGACAGATTTAGCGTATCCACGGAGTAAGTAGCTCTGAACAATGTAGGGGCCCAGAAGCCCAGAAGCTGATTAAACCTCATCAAGAGGCACTGGAGATTTCAGACAATGAGAACTCCTAAATGGATATTCTTTTCGTTCTCAGGAAGATGCCCTGATTTTCCCTGTCGATGTGGATTCCAAACTCTGTATACAAAAAGACAGATGCCCAGAATTTTCCTAGGGACGTGGAATCAATGATTCCATGTTAACTCTAAAAATACGTACTAAACATTTGGCAACTGCAAAAACCTTGTCCGCTCTCAAAATAAAAGGAGATACGGAAGGGGAATGATTACAGAGTTCACCTTAAGACCAAAGTTGCATCCAAATATGGCAAGAAGATTCTTTGTACCTGGAATCTGGCCTTAGTTGTTCCGAGGAACCTAACGGACTTGGATTGCCCGATTTCTGTTTACAACTTTCAAGAGGATCAGAATGTTGCTGGAGTCCTGAATTGACCATTCAAAGTATCTGTAGCGACAGATTTAGCGTATTCACAGAGCAAGTAGCTCTGAACAAAGTAGGGACACAGAAGCCCAGATTGCTGATTAAACCGTATTAAGAGGCCCTTGAGATTCCTACTAATGAGACCTCCTAAAACTGGATATTCTTTTCGTTCTCAGCAAGTTGCTCTGATTTTCCTAGTCGATGTGGATTCCAAACTCTGTATGCAAAAAGACAGATGCCCAGAAGTTTCCTAGGGATGTGGAATCCATGATTCCTGGTTACTTTTAAAAATACGTACTAAATATTTGGTAACTGCAAAACGCTTGTCGTCTCTCAAAATAACAAGAGACACGGAAGGGAGAGGATTAGAGGGTTCACCTTACGACCAGAGGCACATCCAAATATGGTAAGAAGATTCTTTTTGTCTTGGAATCTGGCCTTAGTTGCTCCGAGGAAGCTAACAGACTTAAAGTGCCCGATACCCATTTCCAACTTTCAAGAGTACCACAATGTTGCTGTTGTCCTGAAATGACTCATTCGTAATATCCGCATGCTAAATTACTCCGAAACTTTTGGGGAGCTTGAAGCCCTGTTTCTTGTTTGTCCCATAGGAGACTCCCTGGGAATTTTTTGATTTAAGGATTCATACAACAAAGAGTCTTTATTCTTCCTTAGTTAGAGACCGTGTAGTGTCCTGTATATTAGGACTCTCAATCCCTAGATACCTGTTTTGAAAACCTGATACTTGTTTAACCCTTGTCAAGACGCCATGTAGATTTTTTGATAGAGGATCCATGGAAAACAAATTTCTTCTTTCTTCTTAGCAAGAGACCATGTGGTTTCCTGTATATGAGGATGGTTATTACCCACATTCCTACCTCGAATCCCTGATTCTTCTTTAGCCTTCAGCAAGATGCCCTGTAGATTTTCCGGACTGAGGACTCATATAACCCAGATTCCTTATTTTTAGCAACAGCTGTGCAGTTGCCTGTACATGAGTACTCCCTATCACAGATACATGCGTCGAAACCTCGATGCCTATTTAGACCTAATAAGACACCGTGTAGTTTTTGGGGATTGAGAACACATGTCACCCAGATAACTTATTCATTCTTAGGAAAAGTCCATGCAGTTGCCTGTATATGACAATTTCATTTCCCTAGATTATGCTTCAAAAACCAAAATTCGTGTTTAGCCCTTAGCAAGACACTTCGAAGATTTTTTGGGGATTGAGGACACATGTAATCAACATTCCTTATTCTTCCTTAGCAATAGACAGTGCAGTTTCATGTATATGAGAACTCCCATTATCCAGATTCCTATTCCCAAAACCTGATTGGTAGTTATCTCTTAGCAAGACGCTCTGTAGATTTTTGGGATGGAGGACTCGTGTAACCATAATTCCTGATTCTTCCGTATCAGCAGGTCGTGTAGTGTTCTGAATATAGGGACTCCCATTACTGAAATTTCTGCTTCATTCTCAGCAAGATGATGAGACACTTCCTGGTGATCTAAAATTCCAGTTGCTTGAATATCAAGAGAAAGATTCCCATCAAGTTCTTGTGGAATTGGAACCCAAGATTCCTTGTTCCCTTTCCAAAAGACACCCCAAAAATGTGGCGACATATAAGCCTAGATTCCTGATTAATCCTTATCAAGAGACCTTATAGATTTAGGCGATTGAGAACTCCAAGAACCGGATTCCTTTTCTATTCGCAGTAAGATGCTCCGATTTTCCCTGTCTATGTGGATTCCAAAACTCTGTATAGAAAAATGCAAATGCCCAGAAGTTTCCTAGGAACGTGGAATCCATGATTCCTGGTTACATTTTAATAATTCATACTAAATATTTGGCAACTGCAAAACCCTCGGCCCCTCTCCAAATAAAAGTACAAAAGGAAATTTAAGGATTATCAAGTTTATCTTAAGACCAGAGTTACATCCAAATGTGGCAAAAAGATACTTTTGTTCCGGGAATATGGCCTTAGTTGTCCCAAGGAAGCTACAGGACTTGTATTACCAGATACCCGTTTACAACTCTCAAGAGGACCAGAATGTTGTTGGAGTCCTGAAATGACTGATTCATAATACCAACAAACCAAATATCTCCGAAACATGAGACGAGCTCGAAGCCCTGATTCTTATTTATCTCGTAGCAAGGCACCCTGAGAATTATTCGTATGTGGACTAGTGAATCACAGATACCTTATTCTTCCTTAGCGAGAGGCCATGTAGTGTCCTGTATATGAGGACTCCCTTTCCCCAGAATCCTGTTTCAAATCCCTGATTTTTGTTCAGCCCTTAGCAAGATGTCATGTAGATATTGTTATACAGGAGTGGTGTAAAACAGGTTTCTTATTTCCCTTTAGCAAGGAATGGTGTAGATTCTGTATATTTGGACTGGTATTACGTATGTTACAGCTTCTAAACCCTGATTCTTGTTGAGCCCACAGCAGATTGACTGTTGATTTTTAGGACTGAGGACTGCTATAACCCCAATTCTTTTTCTTCCTTGGCAAGATGCCATGTATTTTACTGTATATTAGGACTCTTATTACATAGATTCTGCTTCGAAACTCTGATTCTTTTTTAGCCCTTTCCAAGATGCCCTGTAGAAGTTTGCTATTGAGGACACGTGTAA
>NW_007259647.1:7488-10540 GCF_000164805.1 Carlito syrichta
TTCCTGAATTCGACGACTCCCTTTACCCAGCTTCCTGCTTTACTTAGCAGGATGCCGAGACTGTCCCTGGTGACTGGGAATTCCAGTTGTTGGGATATCAAGAGAAAGACGCACATAATGTTCTTTGGGACCGGGAATCCAAGATTCATGGTACCCCTTCACAAGACCTCCCCAAAAGTATGGAATCTTAAAAACCCAACATCCCAATTCCGACCTGCCCATCCACAAGAATTTCTGTAGCTTGAGGTCACCTGAATTGAGGAATTTTATACCAATATGCCATTTGATTCTGGGGAACATGATTATGGTCGTAGGTGTTCCTAGGACACAAAAGGATTTGTAGTGCCAGATCTTTGATTCCAACTAACAAGAGCACCAGAAAGTTCCAGAGGATCTGTAATGACAGATTTAGATTATCCACGGAGCAACTAGCTCTGAATCATGTATGGACAAATAATCTCAGATTGTTGATAAATCCTTATAAAGAGGCCCTGTAGATTCTGGTTAATGAGAACTCCTAGAACCGGATTTCCTTTTCATTCTCAGCAAGATGCCTGATTCCTTGTCGATGTGGATTCCAAACTCTGTATACAAAAAGACAGATGCCCAGAAGTTTCCTAGGTACGTGGAATCCATGAATCCTGGTTACCTTTAAAAATACGTACTAAACATTTGGTAACTGCAAAACACTTCTCCCCTCTCATAATACAAAGAGAAATGGACGTTGAAGGATTACAGCGTTCACCTTAAGACCAGAGATACATCCAAATATGGCAAGAAGATTCTTATTGTCCTGGAACCTGGCCTTGGTTTTTCCGTGGAACCTAACAGATTTGGAGTGCCTGGTGCCCATTTACAACTTTCAATAGGACCAATGTTGCTGGAGTCATGAAATGACTGATATGTAATATCCGCATGCTAAATTGCTCTGAAACATTTGGGGAGCTCGAAGCCCTGATTCTTGTTTGTTCCTTAGCAGACACCCTGGGAATTCTTTGGATTGAGGACTCGTACATCAAAGATTCTTTATTCTTCCTAAGTTAGAGGCCGTTTAGTGTCCTGTATTTGAGGACTCTCTTTCCCTAGATTCCTGTTTCAAAACCCTGATACTTCTTTAGCCCTTAGTAAGACGCCATGTAGATTTTTTGATTGAGGAACGTGTAGAACAGATTTCTTCTTTTTTCTTAGGAAGAGGCCATGTAGTTTCCTGTATATGAGGACTGCTATTACCCACATCCATGCCTCGAATCCCTGATACTTCTTTACCCGTCAGCAACATGCCGTGTTGATTTTCAGGACTGAGGACTCGTATAACCCAGATTCCTTTTTTTAGAAACAAACGTTCAGTTGCCTGTATATGAGTACTCCCTTTCCCAGATACATGCGTCGAAACCACGATGCTTGTTTAGATCTTAGGAAGACACCGAGTAGTTTTTGGGGATTGCAAAAACATATAACTCAGAATCCCTATTCTTTCTTACGAAAAGTCCGAGCAGTTGCCTGTATTTGAGGATTTCATTTCCCTAGATTATGCTTCAAAAACCGAAATTCGTGTTTAGCCCTTAGCAAGACACTATGAAGGTTTTTTTGGGATTGAGGACATGTGTAAACCAGATTCCTTATTCTTCCTTAGCAATCCACAGTGCTTGGTCCTGCATATGAGTACTCCCACTATCCAGATTTTAACTCCCAAAACCTGATTGGAGGTTATCTCTACCAAGATACTCAGTAGATTTTTGTGATGGAGCACTTTTGTAACCAAGATCCTTATGTTCGATAGCAACAGGTTGTGTAGTGTTCTGTATATGAGGACCCCCATTACTGAAATCCTGTTCATACTCAGCAATACGCCGAGACATTTCTGCTGACCTAGAATTCCATTGCTTGGATATCAAGAGAAAGACTCCCATAAAGTTTTTATGGAATTAGATCCCAAGCTTCCTGGTTCCCTTTTCAAAAGACACCCTAAAAATATGGCGACATTGAAGCCCAGATTGGTGATAAACCTTACCAAGAGACCTTGTAGATGTAGGTGATTGAGAATTCCAAGACCAGATTCCTTTTCCGTTCTGAGCAAGATGCCCTGATTTTCCCTGTTTATGAGGATTTCAAAACTCTGTATACAAAAATGCAGACGCCCAAATATTTCCTAGGGACGTGGAATACATGATCCCTGGTTACATTTTAATAATTCGTACTAAATATTTGGCAACTGCAAAACCCTCAGCCCCTCTACAAATAAAAGTACCTACGGAAATTTAAGGATTACCACGTTCATCTTAAGACCAGTGTTACCTCCAAATACGGCAAGAAGATACTTTTGTTCCGTGAATCTGGCCTTAGTTGTCCTGAAGAACCTATGGGACTTGTACTACCAGGTACCCCTTTACAACTCTCAAGAGGACCAGAATGTTGCTGGGGTCCTGGAATGACTGATTTCATGATACCCCACAAGCCAAATATCTCCTAAACATGAGATGAGCTCAAAGCCCTGATTCCGTTTATCCCGTACAAGACACCCTGAGAATTTTTCGAATTGGGGACTAGTGTATCACAGATTCCTTATTCTTCCTTAGTGAGAGGCCGTGTATTGTCCTGTATATGAGGACTCCCTTTCCCAGAATCCTATTTCGAATCCCTGATTCTTGTTCAGCCCTTAGCAAGATGTCATGTAGATATTGTTATGCAGGAACAGTGTTAAACAGGTTTCTTATTTCCCTTTAGCAAGGAATGGTGTAGATTCTGTATATGAGGACTGGTATTACGTATGTTACAGCTTCTAAACCCTGATTCTTGTTGAGCCCACAGCAGATTGTCTGTTGATTTTTAGGACTGAGGACTGCTATAACCCTAATTCTTCTTCTTCCTGGGCAAGGGGCCGTGTATTTTCCTGTATATTAGGACTCTTATTACATAGATTCTGCTTCGAAACTCTGAATCTTTTTTAGCCCTTTCCAAGATGCCTTGTAGATTTTTGGGATTGAGGACTCATGTAACCCATATTTCTTATTCCTTCTTAGCAAAAGGTCATGTGGTTGCCTGTATATAAGGA
>NW_007259648.1:0-1117 GCF_000164805.1 Carlito syrichta
CTCAGTAATGGGAGTCCTCATATACAGAACACTACACGACCTGTTGCTACAGAACAATAAGGATTCTTCGTTACATGAGGCCACCATCCCTAAAACCTACAGACCGTCTTTCTAAGAGATAACCACCATTCAGGTTTTGGGAGTAGGAATCTGGATAATGGGAGTCCTCCTGTACAGGAAACTGCACTGTCTGTTGCTAAAGGAGAATAAGGATGCTGGTTTACATGTGTCCTCCATCCCAATAAAACGTCAGGGTTTCTTGCTAAGGGCTAAACACGAATTTATATTTTTGAAGCATAAACTAGGGAAATGAAATCCTCATATACAGGCAAATGCACTGACTTTTCCTAAGAGAATAAGGAATGTGGGTGACATGTTTTCTCAATCTCCAAAAAATATACGGCATCTTCCTAATATCTAAACAAAAATCAAGCTTTCGAAGCATGTATCTCTGAACAGGAGTACTCATATACATATAACTGCACGGCTGTTGTTAAAAATAAGGAATCTGGGTATACGAGTCCTCAGTCCTGAAAATCTACAGGACATCTTGCTGACGGCTAAAGAATAATCAGGGATTTGAGGCATGAAAGAGGGTAATAGCAATCCTCATATACTGGAGACTTCATGGCCTCTTGCTAATAAAAGAGAAGACATCTTTTTTCCACGGTTCCTCTATCAAAATATCTAAATGACTTCTTACTAAGGGCTAAACAAGAATCAGGGTTTCGATACAAGTATCAAGGTAAAGAGAGTCCTCACATACAGGACAATGCATGACCTCAAAATAAGTACGAATAAAGAATCATTGTTGTAGGCACCCTAAATCCAAAAAATTCCCAGGTTGTCTGCTATGGGACAAACAAGAAACAGATCTTCGAGCACCCCAAATGTTTCAGAGCAATTAAGCATTCAGATATTATGAATCGGTCGTTTCAGAACTCCAGCAACATTCTAGTCCTCTTAAAAGTTGTAAATGGTATTGGGCACTCCAAGTCCGTTATGTTCCTCAGAACAACTAAGGCCGGATTCCTGGACAAAACAATCTTCTTGCCATATTTGGATCTAACTCTGGTCTTAAGGTGAACCCTGTAATCCATCCCTACCGGTGTCTCTT
>NW_007259648.1:1137-2675 GCF_000164805.1 Carlito syrichta
CGGCATCTTGCTGACGGCTAAAGAAGAATCAGGGAATCGAGGCATTAAAGTGGGTAATAGCAATCCTCATATACAGGAAACTGCATGACCTCTTCCTAATTATAGAGAAGAAACCTGTTTTCCACGGTTCCTCTACCAAAAAATCTACAAGACTTCTTACTAAGGGCTAAACAAGTATCAGGGTTTCGAAACAGGAATCAAGAGAAAGAGAGTCCTCACATACAGCACACTACATGGCCTCCAACTAAGTGCAAATAATGAATCATGGTTGTACGCGCCCTTAATCAAAAAAATTCCCAGGTTGTCTGCTGTGGGACAAACAAGAAAGAGATCGTCAAGCTCCCCAAATGTTTCAGAGCAATTTAGCATTTGGATATTATGAAGCAGTCATTTCAGGACTCCAGCAACATTCTGGTCCTCTTAAAAGTTGTAAATGTTATTGGGCATTCGAAGTCCAATAGATTCCTCAGAACAACTAAGGCCAGAATCCAGGATAAAAGGAATCTTCTTGCCTTATTTGGATGTGACTCTGGTCTTAAGGTGAACCCTGTAATACTTCCCCTTCCATGTCTCTATTTATTTTGAGAAGGGACAATGGTTTTGAACTTGCCAAATGTTTACTATGTACTTTTAATGGTAACCAGGAATCATGGAATCCACGTACCTAGGAACATTCTGGGCATCTGTCTTTTCATATACTGAATTTGGATTTAAATCGACAGGAAAAATCAGGGCATCTTACTGAGAATAAAAAGGAAATCCTGTTCTAGGAGTTCTCATTTTACAGAATATACAGGGCCTCTTGATAAGTTTTAATCAGGGATGTGGGCTTCTGGGTCCCTACATTTTCAGAGCTACTTGCTCCGTGGGTACGCTAAATCTGTCATTACAGAACCTAAGGATCCTTCTGGTCCACTTGTTAGTTGTAATCAAGGATTTGGCCCCAGAAATCCTTGTGTTTCCTGGGACCCGCTACGATCATAATCATATTCCCAAGAATCAAAAGGTATATTGGTACAAAATTCTTCGATTCAGGTGACCTCAGAGTACAGAAAATTCTTGTGGCTGGGCAGGTAGGAATTGGGGTTTTGGGTGTGGAATATTCCTCATTTTGAGGAGGTCTTGTTAAGCGGAACCAGGAATCTTGGATTCCAGTTCCTAAAGAACATTATGAACGTCTTTCTATTGATATTCACAAAGTTGGAATTGTCGGTCACCAGGATCTGTCTCAGGATCCAGTAGAGTGAAGCAGGAAGCTGGGTAATGGAGGTCATCATATACAGGAAACTACACGACATTTTGGTAAGGAAGTATAAGGAATCTTCCTTATGTGAGTCCTCAGTCCCAAAAATACAAGCCGTTTTCCTAAGACGTAATCACAAATCAGGTTTTTGAAGTAGGAATCTGGGCAATGGGAGTCCTCATATAAAGGAAACTTCAGTGCCTATTGCTAAGTAAGAATAAGGAATCTGCGTTACTCGGGTCCTCAATACCAAAAAAGCTTAAGGTCATCTTACTATGGGCTAAACACGAATCAT
>NW_007259648.1:2695-6075 GCF_000164805.1 Carlito syrichta
CATCTTGGAAAGTTTAAAAGAATCAGAGTTTCGAAGCAGGACGTTCTAATGAGAGCCTAATATACAGGAAAATACACAGCCCCTTGTCAAGGAAGAAAAAGAATCGGGGTTATAGCAGTCCTCAGTCCTTAAACTCAACAGTCCATCTGCTGTGGGCTAAACAAGAATCAGGGTTTAGAAGCTAGAACATAGGTAATAGCAATCCTCATATTCAGAATCTATATGATCTCTTGCTAAGGAGAATTAAGAAAAATCTTTTGCACGGTTCCTCCCTCACAGTATATACATGACATCTTGCTAATGGCAAAACAAGAATCAGGGTTTCCAAACAGGATTCTGGGGAAAGGGAGTTCTCATATACAGGACATTACACGGCCTCTCAGTAAAGAAGAATAAGGAAACTGTGATGCACAAGTCCAGAATCCGAAAAATTCTCAGGGTGTCTTGATGCGGTTTAAACAAGAATCAAGGCTTCAAGCTCGTCTCATGTTTCAGAGATATTTGGCTTGTGGGTATTATGAATCAGTCATTTCAGGACTCCAGCAACATTCTGGTCTTCTTGAGAGTTGTAATCAGGTATCTGATACTAAAAATCCCTTAAGTTCCTCGGGACAATTAAGGTCAGACTACCGGAAAAAAAGTATCATATTGCTGTATTTGGATGTAACTTTGGTCTTAAGATGAACTTGGTATCCTTACATTTCCATTTGTACTTTATTTGTAGAGGGGCTGAGGGTTTTGCAGTTGCCAAAAATTTAGTACGTATTATTAAAATGTAACCAGGATCCATGGATTCCACGTCCCTAGGAAACATGTGGGCATCTGCATATTTGTACACAGAGTTTTGGAATCCACACGGACAGGGAAATTCAAGGAATCTTGCTTAGAACGGAAGGGAATCTGGTTCTTGGAGGTCTCTATCGCCTAAATCTACAAAGTCTCTTGATATGGTTTAATCAGCAATCTGGGCTTCTATGTCGCCAGATTTTCAGTGTGTCTTTGAAAAGGGACCAGGAATCTGAGGTTCCCATTCCTCAAGTACTTTATGAGAGTCTTTCTCTTGATATCCAAGCAACTGAAATTCTAGGTCACCAGGAAATATCTTGACGTCTTGCTGAGAATGAAGCAGGGATATCAGTAATGGGAGTCCTCATATACAGAACACTACACGACCTGGTGCTACAGAAGAATAAGGAATCTTGGTTACACGAGGACTCCATCCCAAAAACCTAAAGACCGTCTTGCTAAGAGATAACCTCCATTCAGGTTTTGGGAGTAAGAATCTGGATAATGAGAGTCCTCATATACAGGAAACTGCACTGTCTATTGCTATAGAATAAGGAACATGGTTTACACGTGTCCTCCATTAAAATAAAACTTCAGGGTTTTTGCTATGGGCTAAACACGAATTTGTGTTTTTGAAGCGTAAACTAGTGAAATGAAATCCTCATATACAGGCAAATGCACTGATAATACCTACGAAAGTATAAGGAATGTGGGTGATATGTTTTCTAAATCTCCAAAAATGTATACGGCGTCTTCCTAAGATCTAAACAAAAATCAAGCTTTCGACACATGTATCTGCGAACAGGAATACTCATATACAGATAACTGCACGGCTGTTGCTAAAAATAAGGAATCTGAGTTATACGAGTCCTCAGTCCTGAAAATTTACAGGGCACCTTGCTGACGGCTAAAGAATATTCAGGGATTCGAAGCATGAATATGGGTAATAGCAATCCTCATATAAAGGAAACTACATGGCATCTTGCTAATAAAAGGAAGAAATTTTTTCCACGGTTCCTTTATAAAAAATCTACAAATCTTCTTACTAAGGGCTAAACAAGAAACGGGGTTTCGAAACAGGTATCAAATGAAAAAGAGACCTCACATACAGGACACTACATGGCCTTCAACTATGTGCAAATAAAGAATCATTGTAGTATGCGTCCTCAATCAAAAAAATTCCCATGTTGTCTGTTATGGAACAAAAAAGAAACAGATCTTCGAACTCCCCAAATGTTTTAGAGCAATTTAGTATTTGGATATTTTTGATTGGTCATTTCAGGACTCCTGAAACATTCTGGTCCTCTTAAAAGTTGTAAAGGGTATTGGGCACTCCAAGTCCGTTAGGTTCCTCAGAACAACTAGGCCAAATTTCAGGACAAAAAGAATTTTCTTGTCATATTTGGATGTAACTCTGGACTTAAGGCATCCTGAAGAAAGAAGCAGTAAGCTGGGTAATGGAGATCATCATATACAGAAAACTATCCGTCATATTGCTAAGGAAATATAAGGAATCTTCCTTATATAAGTCCTCAATTCCAAAAACTATAGGCCGTCTTCCTAAGACTTAACAACTAATCTGGTTTTTGAAGTAGGATTCTGGGTAATGGGAGTCCTCATATAAAGGAAACGTTACTACCTATTGCTAAGAAAGAATACGGAATCCGCGTTACTCGGGTCCTCAATCTCAAAAAACCTTAAGGTCATCTTTCTATGGACTAAACACGAATCATGGTGTTTTCGAGCATGAATCTGGAAAATGGAGTTCTTATTTACATGCAACTCCATGACCTTTTGCTAAGATAGTATAAGGAATCTGGGTTATACGAGTCCCAAATCCCAAAAATCTACAGAGCATCTTGGAATGTTCCAAATACAATCAGAGTTTCGAAGCAGTATTTATCTCATGAGAGTCTTAATATACAGGAAAATACAAAGCCCCTTGCCAAGGAAGAAAAAGAATCAGGGTTATAGCAGTCGTCAGTCCTTAAAGTCAACAGGCTATCTGCTGTGGGCTAAAAAGGAATCAGGGTTTAGAAGCTGTAACATAGGTAATAGCAGTCCTTATATGCAAAATCTACATGATCTCTAATTAAGGAGCACTAAGAAACTTCTATTACACGATTCCTCCATCACAATATCTACATGACATCTTGGTAATGGCAAAACAAGAATCAGGGTTTCCAAACAGGATTCTAGGGAAAGGGAGTTCTCATATACAGTACATTACACGGCTCCTCAGTAAAGAAGAATAAGGAATCTGTGATACACTATTCCACAACCCGAAAAATTCTCAGGGCGTCTTGATGCGGTAGAAACAAGAATCAAGACTTCTAGCAAGTCTCATGTTTCAGAGATATTTGGCTTGTGGGTATTATGAATCAGTCATTTCAGTAATCCAGAAACATTCTCGGCCTCTTCAGAGTTGTAATCGATTATCTGGTGGTACAAATCCCTTAAGTTTCTCGGGATAATTAAGGCCAGATTCCCGGAAAAAATTATCATATTCCCGTATTTGGAGGTAACTTTGGTCTTAAGAGGAACTTGGTAATCTTTAATTTCCGTTTGTACTTTATTTGTAGAGGAACCGAGGG
>NW_007259649.1:0-2028 GCF_000164805.1 Carlito syrichta
CTGAGTTAAATAGTTATCTCACCAGCTAGCTACCTATTTAACAAGCTGACTTCAATATTTAGCGGCCTAGCTAGCTTGCTGACTTGACCAGCTAGCTAACTAGTAAGCTTACTCATTATCTAATGTGCTAGGGAGCTGACTTAATCATCTGATTAACTCGTTATCTAAAGACCTAGCTAGCTGACTCAAGCAGCTGACTTAACTCGTTAGCTAACTAACTAGCTTGCCTAATCGACCAGCTGACCCAACCCATTTGCTAACTAGCTACCTAGCTGACTTAACCAGCTGGCTTACCCCGTCAGTTAGCTAACTAACAACCTCACTCACCCTGCTGACTTAACCCAGTAGCTAACTAGATAGTTAACAGTCTTAACTATCTGACTAAATTACAAAAATGACTAACTAACTGACTTACCTATCTGACTTACCTACTTAGCTAGCTGACTTACCTGGCCAACTGAACAAGTTGGCTTGCTGACTTGACTACCTGAATTAAATAGTTAACTAACTATATAACTAGCTGAATAACTAACTTCTTTAATAATTATCTCACTAGTTAGGTAGCAGACTTAAGTAGGTGACTTAAATAGTTCGCTAGCTAGTGAGCTTGCTGACGTATCTAGCTTATTTAGCTAGCAACTGGTTAGATAGCTGACCTAGTTACTGACTTAACTTGGCTAACGAGAGAGCTAGCTGATTTAACGATTTTGTTAATGAGCTAACTAACTGTTTCAACTAGTTGGTAAACGAGTTAACAAGCTGACTTAACTAGTTGGTTAATGTGTTAGCTAGGTGAATTAACTTGTGGGTTCACAAGTCAGCCAACTACATATATTGTTTATCACATTGGCTGCCTACTTGGCTGACTTGTTAGCTGTCTTAACAACTCAGCCAACTAGTCGGCCGACTAGTAAGCTGGGTTAACAAGTTGACTGACGAGTTGGCACTCCAGTTAGAAATTTTAACTACTTTCCTGCTCGTTTGCTGAACTAACTAGTCGACCAACTAGTTGGCTGAGAAGTTAACTGACCTAATTACTTGGCCGACTAGTTAGCCGTGCTAACTTGTCTGCTGACAAGTTTGTCGACTAGTTGGACGATATTTTAGCTCACTTTACTATATGGATGGCTAGTTGGCGGACAGGTTACCTGATTTAACTAGTCAGCCAACGTGTGAGCCAACAGGTGAGTGGACTTAGCTAGTTGGGGTGTGAGAGAGCTGACTGGTCAGCTGACTTAACATGTCGGCCAACGATTGAGCCGACTGGTAAGCTGACATAAGTAGTCGGACAGCGAGTGAGCCAACTGGTCAGCTGACTTAACTAAACTGCCGTTGAGTGAGCTGCCTAGCTATCAAACGATTTAAGTTAGCTAGCTGGTGGTGTCAGCTAGCTAGCTCATTAGTTAATGATTAAGTAAGATAATTAAGTCACCTAGCTAGCACTTTAGATAATGAGTAAGCTAACTAGTAAGCTAGCTGGTTAAGTCAGCTAGCTAGCTGGCAGTCAACTATTTAAGTCAGCTGACTATCTATGCAGCTAGCTAGCTAGCTAACTACTAAAGTCAGCTGGATAGTTAGGTAGCTAGCTAGTTAAGTCAGCTAGTTATGTCAGCTGGATAGCCAGCTGGCTTGCTAGGCAGTGAGCTAGTTAAGTCAGTTGACTAACCAGCTGGCTATCTGGTTAACTCAGCTAGTTAAGAGAACTGGAAAGCCTGCTGAAAAGGTAGGTAGCTAGCTGGTTAAGTCAGCTAGATAGCTATCTGGCTAGATAGTGTTGTCAGTGAGTTATGTCAGCTGGCTAGTCAACTGTCTAGCTGGTTAAGTTAGCTAGTTTAGTCAGCTGTCCAGCCAACTGGCTAGTTAGGCACCTAGCTAGATAAGTCAGTTTGCTAACAAGGAAGCCAGGTGTTCAAGTCAGCTACTTAAGTCAACTGGTTAACCTTCTAGCTAGGTATGTAGCTAGCTGGTTAAATGAACTAGCTACCCAGATTTCTAGCTTAAGTCAGCTAGGTAGGTCAGCTGAAATAT
>NW_007259649.1:2693-4527 GCF_000164805.1 Carlito syrichta
TAACTAGCTAGCAACATAGCTACCCAGCTGGCTGGTCAGTTGACTTAACTCTCTGACTTAGTTAGCAAGCTGGATGGCAAGCTGAATTAATGAACCAACTTAACCAACTAGCCAGCTAACTAGCTAGCTGACCTAACTATCTAGTTACCTAGCCAGCCAGGTGGGAAGCCAGCTGAATTATCTAGCTGACTTAACTAGGTAGCCAGCTGGCTAGCCAGCTGACTTGACTAGCTTACAACCAAACCAGCCAGCTGGATAGCCATCTGACCTAACTAGTTGACTTAATCAGGTAGCCAGCTGTCTAGCAGGCTGACTTAACTGCCTCGCTAACTAACTAGTCAACTTGTTAGTGAGCTGACATAGCAAGGCTATTTAACTAGGTAGCTAATTGGCAGCTGGCTAGCCAGCTGAGTTAACTCGCTGACTTAACTAGCAAGCAAGCTGAATTAACTAGCTGAATTAACCAGCTAGCTACCTAGCTGGCCAGCTGGCTTAACTAGCTGGCTCAACTAGCTAGATACCTAGCTAGTTATCTAACTAGCCAGCTAACGTAACTTGCTGACTTAACTATCTAGCCTGCTGATATAACTAACTGACTTATATAGCTAGCCTCCTAGCTAACCAGCTGATTTAAATAGCTGAAATAAGTAGCTTGCTAGATGAATAGCCATCTGATTTGACTAGATTTTTAACTAGCTTACCAGCTGGATAGCCAACTGACTAAATGACCTGTCTTAACACAAACGCCAGCTGGTTGCCACCTGATTAACAAGCTGACTTAAACAGCTTGTCAGCTGCCTACCTAGACAGTTGGTTAGCCAGCTGACTTACCTAGCTGACTTAAGCTAGAAAGCTGGGTAGCCAGCTCATTTAACCAGCTAGCTACATACCTAGCCAGCAGGCTAACCAGCTGACTTAACTAGCTGACTTGAACAGCTAGCCTCCTGGTTAGCTATCTATCTAGCCAGCTGGCTAGCCAGCTCACCTACCTAGCTGACTTAAGCTAGAAAGTTGGGTATCCAGCTCATTTACCCAGCTAGCTACATACCTAAACAGCAGGCTAACAAGCTGACTTAACTAGCTGACTTAACTAGCTCCCTATCTAGCTAGCTGAATATTTGGCTCACCTGATGAAAAGCGAGCTTGCCAATTAGTTAGCTGACTAGCTAGATGAGTTGCTACCCAACTAGTTAGCCAAGTAACTAGCTGGTATGCTAGCTGACTTAACTAGCTAGTTGACTATTTAGCTGGCTATCTAGCTGACATAACTTGCTAGCAAGCAGCTATCTAGTTGTCTAGCAAGGTGATTTAACTAGCTAGCTAACTGGCTAGTTAGTTGGTTAGCTGACTTTATTATCTTGCTGAAGAGTTAGCTGACTAACTACTTGACTTAGCTAGCTGTTTGACAAGCTACCTGACTAGCTAGCTGACTTAACTAGCTAGCTGAATAGTTAGCTGACATGCTTGCTGACATAACTAGCTAGCTGACAAGCTAGCTAACTTAACTAGCTGACTAGCTAGTTGACTGATTAGCTAGCTGACTTAACTAGCTAGCTACCTGGTTGGCTAGATGGCTAGCCAGCTTGCTTAATTAGCTAGTTACCTGGTTGGCTAGCTGGCTAGGCAGCCTGGCTAGCTAGCTAGCAGACTGGCCACCTGGCTAGCCAGACGGCTTAAATAGCCAGCCCTCTGACTGGACAGTGGGATAGAAACCTGGCTTAAATAGCCAGCCACCCTGGTGTTCAGCTGTCAACGAGCTGGCTTAATTATCTGACCACCTACCTGACCAGCCTGCTAACCAGCCATCTGAACATGCCAACCACCAAGCTAGCCA
>NW_007259649.1:4547-6505 GCF_000164805.1 Carlito syrichta
CTAGCTCATCAGCAGGCTAGTCAGCTTACTTAATTAGCTAACTACTTACCTAGACAGGTGGCTAGCCAGCTGACACAACTAGCTGACTGAACCAGCTAGACAGCTGGGTAGCCAGGTGAATTAACTATGTAGCTATCTAGCTAGCCAGTTGGCTTACCACTTGAATTAACTAGCTCTCTTGTCCAGGAAGCCAGCTGGCTACCAAGCTGACTCAACAAGCTGACATAACTAGTTAGCCAGCTGACTTAACTAGCTAGCTACCGATGTATACCGCTGGCTTGCCCACTGAATTAATTACCTAGCTACCTTGATAACCAGCTGGCTAGCGAACTGACTTAACTAGGTGACTTATCTAGCTAGCTACCTGGTTAGCCAGATGACTTAAATAGCTAGCTACCCAGCTAGGCAACTGGCTAACCTGATGACTTAGCTGGCTGACTTAACTAACTAGAAAACTGACTTTGCTGGCTGCCTTAACCAGCTAGCTACCTAGCTAACCAGTTGTCTTAACTAGCTGGCTTAACTAGCTAGTTACCTAGCTAGCTAGCTACATAGCCAGCTGACTTAACTAGTTAGTTAGCTGACATAACTAGCTGACTTATGTAGCTAGCTTTCTAGCTAGCCAACTGATTTAACTAGCTGATATTACTAGCTAGCATGAAGGATAGCCATATGACAACTAGCTTTATAACTACATATCCAACTGGATAGCCAACTGACTTAACGAGCTGACTTAAATAACTAGCCAGTTGGTTTCCATCTGACTTAATTAGCTGAGTTAACTAGCTGAGTAGTAGGCCGATATGTTAAATCACTTTACTTGGTGACTAGTTAGCTGAGCTAAATTTTCAGCTGACAAGTTGGCCACCTATTCGGCCGATTGGTTAGTTGACTTAATTAGTAGGCTGGATAGGCAGCCGACCAGGTAGGTGACATGACTAGTCAGCTGGTGAGTGAGCTGACTGGTGAGCTGATTTAACTAATTGTCTGACTAGTGATCCTACAGAGCAGTTGATTTATATGTCAGTCAGAGTGAGACAACTGGTCATCTGGCTTAATTATTCTACAGACGACTGGTGAGCTGACTTAACTAGTCGACTGGTGAGTGAGGCAACAGGCGAGCTGCTGTAACTAGAAAACTGGCAAGCAAGCCGACTGGTCAGCTGACTTAACTAGTCGGCTGGAGAGCAATCCGACTAGCCAGCTAAACTGTTGCCCTGTGAGAGAGCCAACAAGTTAGGTGACCTGTTGACTGGTGAATGAGCTGACTAGTTTGCTGACCTGTTGGCAGGCAAGGGAGTCGACTAGTTAGCTGACGTGATGGAAAGCAAGTGATTCCACTAGTTAGAAGACCAGCTAGCTGAATTTCTCTCCAACTAGTTAGCTGCGTAACTAGCAGGTTTGGTAACTGACTTAACTAGCTAGCTGAGTAGATAACTGGCTATGTAGCTCACATAACTGAATACCAAACATGCTATCTCGCTGTCTAGCTAGCTGAGTCAACTAGCTAGCTAACTGGCTAGTTAGCTGGATAGCTGACTTAACTATCTAGTTAAACAGCGAGCTAGCTGAGTAGCAAGCTGGATAGCTACCTGACTTAACTGTCTACTGAATAGTTGGCTGACTTGCTAGCTGACTTAATAAATAGCTGGATAGCTAGCTGACTTAAGTAACTGACTAGTAAGTTAAATGGATTGCTGGCTAGACAGCTGACTTAAATAGCTAGCCAAATGTTTGGCTACACTGCTAGTGATCTGGCTTAACTAGTTAACTATGTGGCTAACTAGCCACCTAGCTAAACAATTATCTAGCCAGCTCACTTAAATTGCTGATATAACTAGGTATCCAGATGGCTAGCCAGCTGACTTAGAAAGCTAGCTACATAACTAGCCATGTGACTAGCCAGCTGACTTATCTAGCTGATTTAACCAGGTAGCCAGCTGGCTAGTCAGCTGATT
>NW_007259649.1:6525-7663 GCF_000164805.1 Carlito syrichta
CAACCTGGCTTAAATAGCCAGCCACCCTGGTGTTCAGCTGTCAACGAGCTGGCTTAATTATCTGGCCACCTACCTGACCAGCCTGCTAACCAGCCATCTGAACATGCCAACCACCAAGCTAGCCAACTGACTAACCAGCTGACTTAACTAGCTGTCCTAATTTGATAGCCATCCAGCTAGCCAGCTTGCTTAACTAGCTAGCCAGTCAGCTAGTCAGCTCACTTAACTCACTGATTTAACTAGCTCATCATCAGGCTAGTCTGCTTACTTAATTAGCTAGCTACCTACCTAGACAGGTGGCTAGCCAGCTGACACAACTAGTTGACTGAACCAGCTAGACAGCTGGCTAGCCAGGTGAATTAACTATGTAGCTATCTAACTAGCCAGTTGGCTTACCACTTGAATTAACTAGCTCACTTGTCCAGGAAACCAGCTGGCTACCAAGCTGACTCAACTAGCTGACATAACTAGTTAGCCAGCTGACTTAACTAGCTGACATCTCTAGCTAACCAGGTGGCTAGCCAGATGACTTAATTAGCTAACTACCAATGTATTCCGCTGGCTTGCCCCCTGAATTAATTACCTAGCTACCTAGATAACCAGCTGGCTAGCGAACTGACTTAACAAGGTGACTTATCTAGCTAGCTAACTGGTTAGCCAGTTGACTTAAATAGCTAGCTACCCAGCTAGGCAACTGGCTTACCTGATGACTTAGCTGGCTGACTTAACTAACTAGAAAACTGACTTTACTGGCTGCCTTAACCAGCTAGCTACCTAGCTAACCAGTTGTCTTAACTAGCTGGCTTAACTAGCTAGTAACCTAGCTAGCTGGCTACATAGCCAGCTGACTTAACTAGTTAGCTAGCTGGCTTAACTAGTTAGTAACCGAGCTAGTTGGCTACATAGCCAGCTGACTTAACTAGTTAGCTAGCTGGCATAACTAACTGACTTATGTGGCTAGCTTTCTAGCTAGCCAACTGACTTAACTAGCTGATATTACTATCTAGCATGAAGGATAGCCATATGACTTAGCTAGCTTTTTAACTACATATCCAGCTGGATAGCCAACTGACTTAACGAGCTGACTTAAATAGCTAGCCAGCTGGTTTCCCTCTGACTTAATTAGCTGAGTTAACTA
>NW_007259649.1:7683-8484 GCF_000164805.1 Carlito syrichta
GCTGATTTAACCAGGTAGCCAGCTGGCTAGTCAGCTGATTAAAGTAGTGAACTACCTAGGCAGCCCGTTGGCTAGCCACTTGAATAAATTCGCTGACTTAACCAGCTGGCAGGCTGGTTAACCAGCTGAATTAACTAGATGATATAACAATTTAGTCAGCTGTCTAGCGAGCTGACATAACTAGCTGACAACACTAGCTAGCCTGCTGACTAGCTAGCTGTCTTAACTAGCTAGCTACCTAGCTAGCCAGCTGGGAAGCCAGATGAATTAACTGGCTTACTTAAATAGCTAGCCAGCTGACTAGACAACTGACTTAACCAGTTAGCTAACTAGCTAGCCAGTTAGCAAGCCAGCTGACTTAACTAGATGACTTAAATAACTGGCCTGCTTTTTAGTCAGCTGAATTAATTATGTTGCTATATAGCTAGCTAGCTGGCTAGACAGCTGACTTAACTAGGTGACTTAACTAGATAGACAGCGGTCTAGCCAGTTTACTTAAATAGCAAGTAACTAGCTAGCCAGCTGGCTGGACTGCTGACATAACTGGCTAGCTACCTAGCTAGCCAGCTGTATATCAGCTGACTTAACTAAGTTACTTTACTAGCTAACCAGCTTGCTGGACAGCTGACATAGTTAGCTTCACAGCTGGTCAGCTGTCTAGCCAGCTGACTTAAGTAGGTTACTTAAGTATCCTGCTGGCTTGCAGGCTTACATAACTGCCTAGCTACCTAGTTAGAAAATTGGATAACCAGCTGACTTAACTAGTTAGCTACCTACATATCCCACTAAATTGCCAGCTGA
>NW_007259650.1:0-6817 GCF_000164805.1 Carlito syrichta
CAGCTTAGCTGACTTAAGTAGTCGGCCGGCGAGTTAGTCGACTGCTCAGCTGAATAAACTAGTTGGCCGGTGAGTGAGCCAACTGGTCAGCTGACTTAACTAGTCAGCCAGCGAGTGAGCTGACTGGTCTGCTGACAACTATTTGGCTGGCGAGTGAGCTGGCTGGTCAGCTGACTTTAGTCGGCTGGCGAGTGAGCCGACTGCTCAGAAGAATTAACTAGTCGACCAGCGATTGAGCAGACCGGTGAGCTGACTTAACTAGTCAGCTGTCAAGTGAGTCTATGGGTGACCTGCCTTAACTAGTCAGCCAACAATCTAGCCGACAAGTGAGCTGACTTAACAAGTCGACTGGCAAGCAAGACAACTAGTTAGCTGGCATGTTGGCCTGCGAGTGAGCCAACAACAAATTGACCTGTTGGTAGGCGAACTAGCCGACTAATTTGCTGACCGTTGGCAGGCAAGCGAGGCGACTAGTTAGCTGACCTGATGGAAAGTGAGCAAGACCACTAGTTATCTGATCAGCTGGTTGAGTGGCTGGCTGATTAGTTAGCTAATAAATTAGCTGATGTGCTAGTTGACATAACTAGCTAGCTGAGTAAATAGCTGGCTATGTAGCTGAAATAACTAGCTAGCAAACAAGCTATCTAGCTGTCTAGCTAGCTGACTTAACTAGCTATGTAACTGGCTAGTTAGCTGGCTAGTGACTTAACTATCTAGCTGACAGTCTAGCTGACTAGCTAGCTGACTTAACTGGCTAGCTGAGTAGTAACCTGACTAGCTAGCTGACTTAACTAGCTAGCTGAATAGTTAGCTGAGTAGTTAGCTGATTTAACTAGCTAACTGGCTAGCTAGCTCACTTTACTAATTGACTAGATAGTTGGCGGGCTAGCTGAATAGCCAGCTGATATAACTAGCTAGCTACCTGGTTGGTTAGACAGCTAGCCAACTGGTTTACCTAGCTAACTACCTGGCTGTGTAGCTGGCTAACAGCCAGCTATCTAGGTAATGGGCAGGCCAGCAGGCTAGCCAGCTGGCTTAAATAGTCAGGCAGCTGACTGGACACTTGGATAGCCAGGCGCTTTAACCAGCCAGCCACCCTGCTTTCCAGCCAGCTAGCCAGCCAGTTGAACAAGCTGGCCACCTCACCGACCAGCCTGCTAACTGGCCGGGTTAACTTGCCTGTGACCAAGCTAACCAGCTGGCTAGCCAGCTAACTTAACTAGCTGACTTAAGTAGATGCCCATCCGGCTAGACAGCTTGCTTAACTAGCTAGCCACCTCTCTAGCCAGCCCTTTAGCCAGGTCACTTAACACGCTGACATAACTAGCTAGCCAACCGGCTAGCCAGATGACTTAATTAGCTAACTACCTACCTCACAAGGTGGCTAGCCAGCTGACTTAAATAACTGATTTAAACAGCTAGCCAGCTGGCTAGACAGCTGAGTTAACTATGTAGCTACTAGCTAGCCAGTTGGCTAACCACTTGAATTAACTAGCTGGCATAACCAGCTAGCCAGGTGGCTAGGCAGTTGACTCAACTACCTGATTTAACTAGTTAGCCATCTGGCTAGCCAGCTTAGCTAACTAGCTGACATCCTTAGCTAGTCAGTTGGTTATCCAACTGACTTAAATAGCTAGCTATCTATGTATCCTGTTGACTTGCCAGCTGACTTAACAACCTAGCTACCTAGTTAACCAGTTGGCTAGCCAGCTGACTTAACTAGCTAGCTACCCAGATAGGCAGCTGGCTAGCCAGCTGACTTAACAAGTTGATTAACTTGGTAACCAGTTGACTTAACAAGCTAGTTTCCTAAAGAGCCAGCTGTATTAACCGCCTTAAATAACTAGCTAGCTAAATAACTAGCTATCTAGCAAGCTAGCTGACTTAACTAGCTGACTTAACTAGCTAGCCAGCTGACATAAATAGCTGACTTAACTAGCTAGCTACCTAGCTTGCCAGTTGACTTAACTAGCTGAAATATCTACCTAGTCAGCTGTCTAGCCATCTGAATTGACTAGCTTTTTGACTAGCAAGCGAGCAACCTAGCCAACTAACTTCACGAGGTGACTAAACTTGCTAGGAAGCCGGTAAGTAGGCTAAATTAACTACTCGACAAACGAGCTAGGCAATTGACCAACCAGGTGACTAGCTGATTTAACTAATTATCCAGCAGGCTAGCCAGCTTACATAACTAGCGCTCTACCTCTCTAGCCACCTGGAGAGCCAGATGACTTAACTAGCTGACTTAATTAGCTAGCCAACTGGCCAGACAACTGACTTAACTAGGTCAGTACCTAGCTAGTCAGCTGGGTAGCCAGCGGAGTTAACTAGCTTTCTTAACTAGCTAACCTGCTTTTTAACCAGTTGAATTAAGTAGCTTGCTACATAGCTTGCCAGGTTGCTATCCTGCTGAATTAACTAGGTGACTTATCTAGCTAGCCAGCTGTCTAGCCAGCTGACTTAAATAGCAAACTACCTAGCTAGATAGCCTGCTCGTCAGGTGACTTATGTAGGTGACTTAACTATATAGTCAGATGGCTATACAGTTGACATAACTAGCTAACTACCTTGCTAGCAAGCTGGTTAGCAGGCTGACTTAACAAGCTGGCTTAACTAGCTAGCAAGCTGGTTAACCAGTTGACTTAATTGCCTCACTACGTAACTAGCCATCAGGCTAGACAACTGACTAAACTAGCTGACTTAAAGAAGGAGCTAGCTGTCTAGCCAGCAGACTTAACTAGCTAGCTACCTAGACAGACAGCAGGATAGCCAGCTGATGTAACTAGCTGACATAACTAGACGCCTAATTGCTAGCCAGCTGACTTAACTAGCTACCTACATACATAACCCACTGGCTTGCCAGCAGACTCAACTATCTAACCACCTAGCTAAACTGCTGGCCAGCGAGCTGACTTAACAAGGTGACTTAACTAGCTAGCCAGCTTACCTAAATAGCTGACTTAACTAGCTAGTTACCTACCTAGTCAGCTGACTTAACTAGCTGCTTTAACTGGCTATCTCCCTCACTGGCAATCAAATAGCTGGCTGACTTAACTAGCTGACTTAACTAGCAAGCCAGCTGAGATCTATCTGAATTAACTAGCTGGCTCCCTAGATATCCAGGTGAAAGAACTAGCTGAAATAACTAGCGAGCCATCTGTCTATGCAACAGACTTAACTAGCTTTTTAATAGCTAGCCAGCTTGCTAGACAACTGACTTAACGAGCTGATTTAACTAGATAGCCAGCTGGCTAGGCAGCTGACTAAACAAACTGACATAACTAGCTTGCCAGCTGGCTAGCCAGCTGACTTCATTGCCTAGCTACCTAGCTAGCCAGCAACCTAGCCAGCCGACTTAACTAGCTGACTTAACGAAGTAGCCAGCTCCTAGCCAACAGACTTAACTAGCTAGCTACCTAGATAGACAGCTGGATAGCCAGGTGACTTAACTAGGGGACATAGCAAGATAGCCTCATGGCTAGTCAGCTCAATTAACTAGCTATCTACCTACATAGCCCGCAGGCTTGACAGCTGAGTTAACTACCTAACTACATAGCTAACTTGCTGGCCAGCAAGCTGATTTAACTGCATCACTTAACTAGCTAGCCAGCTGGCTAGCCAGCTGATTTAACTAGCTAGCTACCATGCTTTGCACCTGGCTAAACAGCTGACTTAACTAAATGACTTAACTAGCTAGCTACCTAGCTAGCCAGATGAATTAACTAGCTGACATAACTAGCTAACTACCTAGATAGTCAGCTGCCTGGGCAGCTGACTTAACTAGCTTACTTATTCTCCTAGCCAGATGGCTGACCAGCTGACTTAACTTGCTGACTTATGTAGCTAGAGTGCTTTCTGGCCAGCTGACTTAACTAGCTAGCTACCTAGCTAGGTAACTGGGAAGACAGCTGAATTAGCTAGCTGACTCAACTTTCTAGCCAGTTGGCTAGTCAGCTTACTTAACTAGCTTGCTACCTAGCTAGCCAGCTGGGAAGCCAGCTGAATTAACTTGTTGACTTATCCTTCTAGCCAACTGGCTAACCAGCTGATTCAACTAGCTGACTTAACTAGTTAGCCAGCTGGCTAGACAACTGACTTAACTAGCTCTCTACGAAGCTAGCTATCTGGCTAGCCAGCTGAATTAACTAGCTGATTTAATTACCTAGCAAACTGGGTAGCCAACTGAAATAACTAGCTCGCTACTTAGCTAGCCAACTGGCTAGCCAGCTGACAACTAGCTGACATAAATAGCTGGGCTGCTTGCTAGTCAGCTTAATTAAATTGCTTGCTATATAGTTAGCCTGCTGGCTAGCCAGCTGACTAAACTAGGCGACTTAACTAGCTAGCCAGCTGTCAAGCCAACTCAGTTAATTAGCAAGCTACCTGGCTAGGCAGCTGGAGAGCCAACTGACTTAACTAGGTGACTTAACTAGCTAGCCCACGGTCTACACTGCTGACATAACTATCTAGCAACCTAGCTAGCCAGCTGTCTAGCCAGCTGACTTAACTAGGTGACTTAATTAGCTAGCCAGGTTGCTAGCAGGCTGACTTAACTGCCTAGGTACGTAGCTAGCCAGTTGGATAGCCAGCTGACTTTACTAGCTAGCTACCTAGCTAACCAGATGTCTTTTGAGCTCACTTAACTAGATTACTGAACTAACTACCTAACTGGCTAGCTGCTGACATAAATAGCTAGTTACCCAGCTAGGCAGCTGGCTAGCCAGCTGACTTAACTTGCTGACTTAACTAGCTAGAAACCTAGCTTAATTAGGTGACCAGCTATCTACCAGCTATCTACCTAGTTGCCAGCTGGCTTAACTAGCTGAATTAAAGAGCTACCTAGCTGACATAACTAGCTGACATATAGCTAGATTCCTAGGTAACCAGCTGACATAACTTGCAGAAATTACTAGCTAGCAGTATGGCTATCCATCTGACTTAACTAGCTTTTTAACTAGCTAACCAGCTGTATAGCCAACCGCCTTAATGAGCTGACTTAACTAGTTAGGCAGTAGTTTGTCAGCTGACTTAACTAGCTGACTTAACAAGCAAGTCAGTTGGCTAGACAGGGGATTTAACTAGCTGGCTACTTATCTAGCCAGCTGGCATGCCAACTGACTTATCTAGCTGACTTAAGATAGCAAGCTGGCAGACCAGCTCACTTAACTAGCTAGATAGCTACAAAGCCTGCAGGAGAGCCAGCCCTCTTGACTACCTTATTTGATTAGCTAGCCTGCTGGCTAGCAAGCTGACATATCTAGCTAGCTACCTGCCTAGCCAGCTGGATATGCAGCTGACTAAATTAGCTGACTTAACCAGCTAGACAGCTCGCTAGCAAGGTGACAACACACTGACATCACTATCTAGCCAGGTAGCTATCTAGCTGACTTAACTAGCTAGCTATATGCATTGCTAGTTGACTAGCCAGTTCTCTTAACTAGCTGAATTAACCAGCTAGCCAACTGGCTACCCAACTGACTTAACTAGCTTGATACCTATCTAGCGTTCAGGCTAGCCAGCAGACTTAACTAGGTGAGTTAACTAGTTAGCTACCTACCTGGCCAGCTCACTTATATAGTTCACTAACTAGCTAGCCAGCTGAGTTAAATAGTTATCTAACCAGCTAGTTACCTAGTTAACAAGCTGACTTCAATATTTAGCGGCCTAGCTAGCTTGCTGACTTAACCAGCTAGCTAACTAGTAAGCTTACTCATTATCTAATGTGCTAGGTAGCTGACTTAATCATCTGACTTAACTCGTTATCTAAAGACCTAGCTAGCTGACTCAAGCAGCTGACTTAACTCGTTAGCTAACTAACTAGCTTGCCTAATCAACCAGCTGACACAACCCATTTGCTAACTAGCTAGCTAGCTGACTTAACCAGCTGGCTTAACACGTTAGTTAACTAGCTAACAACCTCACTCAGCCTTCTGACTCAACCCAGTAGCTAACTAGATAGTTAACAGTCTTAACTATCTGACTAAATTAGAAAAATGACTTAACTATCTGACTTAACTACTTAGCTAGCTGACTTAACTGGCCAACTTAACAAGTTGGCTAGCTGACTTAACTACCTGAATTAAATAGTTAACTAACTATATAACTAGCTGAATAACTAACTTCTTTAATAATTATCTCACTAGTTAGGTAGCAGACTTAAGTAGGTGACTTAAATAGTTCGCTAACTAGTGAGCTAGCTGACGTAGCTAGCTTATTTAGCTAGCTAGCTGGTTAGATAGCTGACTTAGTTACTGACTTAACTTGGCAAACGAGAGAGCTAGCTGATTTAACGATTTTGTTAATGAGTTAGCTAACTGTTTTAACTAGTTGGTAAACGAGTTAACAAGCTGACTTAACTAGTTGGTTAATGCGTTAGCTAGGTGAATTAACTTGTGGGTTCACAAGTCAGCCAACTACATATATTGTTTATCACGTTGGCTGCCTGCGCGGCTGACTTGTTAGCTGTCTTAACAACTCAGCCAACTAGTCGACCGACTAGTAAGCTGGGTTAACAAGTTGATTGACAAGTTGGCACTCCAGTTAGAAATTTTAACTACTTTCCTGCTCGTTTGCTGAACTAACTAGTCGACCAACTAGTTGGCCGAGAAGTTAACTGACCTAATTACTTGGCCGAAAGTTAGCTGTGCTACCTTGTCTGCTGACAAGTTTTTCGACTAGTCGGACGTTTTATTAGCTCACTTTACTATATGGATGGCTAGTTGGTGGACAGGTTACCTGACTTAACTAGTCGGCCAGCGTGTGAGCCAACAGGTGAGTGGACTTAGCTAGTTGGGGTGTGAGAGAGCTGACTGGTCAG
>NW_007259650.1:8277-8634 GCF_000164805.1 Carlito syrichta
TGTCTAGCCAGCTGACTTAACTTGTTAGTTACCAAGATAGGCTCCTGGCTAGCCAGCTGATTTAAATAACTGACTTAAGCAGCTAGCCAGCTGACTTAACTAGCAGGCTACCTAGTTCTCCAGTTGAGTTCACTAGCTGATTTAACTAGCTAGCAACATAGCTACCCAGCTGGCTGGTCAGCTGACTTAACTCTGACTTAATTAGCTAGCAAGCTGGATGGCAAGCTGAATTAATGAACTAACTTAACCAATTAGCCAGCTAACTAGCTAGCTGACTTAACTATCTAGTTACCTAGCTAGCCAGATGGGAAGCCAGCTGAATTATCTAGCTGACTTAACTAGGTAGCCAGCTGGCTA